>NC_056725.1:820072346-820254846 GCF_019279795.1 Protopterus annectens
CACCTGGCTTAGGAGAAGCTTTGTCTGTTTTGGGCCTCGGTTGTCTATCTCTTTCCTTTTCTTTGCATTTTTTGTGAACTCCGGTAGTCGGATGGCTATCAGACATTTCTGGATAATTAAACCGGCTTAATAGTGCGTTGGTTAAATCTAGCACAAAAACGACAACCAGAAACGATGTGATCAGGACCTAGGCAAGGAATACAGTAAGAATTAATGTCCTTATGAGGTATTTGCTTCCCAGAAGAAATACAATTATTAACTTTTTCTGACATCGGTTTGGAGCAAGAAAAAAGTTTCCCCAACGGGGTACTTAGCTTTATTGAAGACTTCAGATCTGAAACTCGAACACGAAAATCTCAGGAGTCTGCTGACCGGCACTTGCCAACTGCTTCTGCTTCGGGCACTGCGCGGCAAAAAAGACTGAACAAAATGGCGTTGGCTGCTTCTTTTATACCCCCGATGACCTGACTTCAGGGAAGGAGCAACAGCAGCCGACGCAGGACCCAAGACCCAAGACTTTGGAATTCAGGCTGGCTGAGGGCAACCTGCCAGCAGGATTACCCAAATGTAATGTCTGCAACAGTGAAACACAAAGAAGGGCACTGCAAAAATCACACAGGAGCATCCAGGCACGTCTCCTGATGGAAATGGCCAAACCTGCCAATCTTGAGACTTTCAGCTGCATGTGAAATAAGCCTCAAAGATGAATTTGAAATGGACTGAAGGGTGGTTGTGAAACAACAGAAGACTCCGCCTCAGAAGTACCAGTCCCTGAAAGGGTGTGAGTTCCTTGATCAAATCCCCCTCTAATCTGGTAAAGTGTGCCAAGCAGTTAAGGGACCTGAGTGCAAAGGTCGCTAATGTATATACTCGCTTCACAAATCTGTCAACCGCGCTAGACTACCTGTTGGGTGGATGGGCAAAATAACTCTCTTCTGCGAGTTCTTTCTTTGTGGCTGTTGCCAAGACCATAGCATCTACCAGTAATCCTTTGTTCCAAAATTCATTTCCTTTCAGTGGTGCCAGGATCCCATCTGGTCTCATCAGGATCTGCTCTACAGAATCTGGTTCCTTCTACACCCGCTGAGGTATCAAATCAATGAGCTCATCAGTGGGCAGAGTAACCCAGGAGGTAGATGGGCCAGCACCAAAAGTCTCCAGGAATACTGCTTCCTCTTGAGAAGGGTTGCCGGCAGACCAACCACCCCATTGTTTCAGGATTTCTAAAATGTTTCCAAATGACACATCATCAGGTGGTGATCTTGAGGATCCATCCCCATCCTTGAAATCCGTATCTTCTGTGACGGACTCCTGAGGAGAGTCCAATTGCCTCCTCTTGCACTTCCTCTTCCAAGAGACTTTTTCAGTGGGATGCTCAAGAGAAGTATCGGAACAGATAATGCCCTGTGGGATCACCTGGAGACTTTGGGATGGCTGCCCCTGTGGAGTAGAATGCTAAGGCTCATGACACAAAGACATCTGAGAACCAGAAGGAAGATCGGGGGGGGCATCTGATCTCTACATGAGAAAACTCTCTCCACCACCTCATAGGCAGAATGCCCCAGGGAGAAAGGAACCATCAAATCTGAGAAGACATGCTTCTGGTCCGACTGTTCCCTCTGACCCAAAGACATCACCCCCGAGGCAGGAGTCGGAACCAAACTATAAATTGCCAAGGCTCTGAGCGGCAGAGATGGCTCAGAGAACCCTAACCCCACCAGATCTGACAACTCTTCATCTCTGACTTTTGGAGCCGATACGCTCAGAGAAGGCATCACATTTGAGGACACAGGCATCCTCAGATCTGAAGCAGATGGCACCCAGATACTCAGATCCAAGGGCTCTGAAACCAAAGGACGGATCGGAGAAGGAGCCAGAATAGGTGTAGTTGCATAAGCTAAGGCTTCCGGACCCGCTGGGGTAGGAGCTAGAACTCAGTCTGAATTTGTGTTGAAAGAAACTTCATCATTTTAATCCATGTTCACATCTGTGAGGCTTCTGGATGAACAGGAAGAGGCGATAGAGGGAGAAAAGAATAGTTGTGTAAAATCTTACCATAACCATAGAAGTCCTTCTCTTCCATGTTGTAGTATTCTTACTGTGAGATTTCCCGCCTCAGGCGACCCGACGTTGGCTCCTACACAAAAGCTTAAGCCTGCTTGCTGTAGGTGCGTGGGATGTCACACACAGGGCTATAAACCAGGGACCTTAAATGTGACGTCTGCACACACAGACCTCAGAAGGTACAGTTGTGTACACTTACCATAAACGTAGATGTTTGAGTGTATTCACTGTTGCAGTCATCACATTTGGGTTATTCCTACCAGGGTAGCCCTCGGCAGGACCGAATGTCAGAGACTTAGTATTTCTGCATCGGTTGCTGTCGCTTGAGGACGGGGGGATGGCCAAGGGTCTGTCTTGTGGAAGATCTAGGAATTCCAGAGTCTCTTTTTAGACTGAGGGTAGTCCTGAATCTCCCATTGGAAATGTTCCCTTAAGGTATGCAGGGTTTCCCGAAAGGAAAAATCCTCTGGGGGAGTGGCTGAAGGAATGGAATCCTCTGCATCAAAATCCTCTTAAGTGGAGAGGGGTTGCATGTCTTCACATTCAGATGCAGGGGACAGATCTCTTTTCCTTTTGGAGGGGGGCTAGCTTGGCTTCCCCTAATCAGCATGATAAGGTCTTCCACCATTTTAAGCATTTGTGACTGAGGCAAGGTAGAAGGCGCCTGAGAGTGGGTTGTCTGTTTCTTGGGTGTGGTTCGTACCCTGGGCCTAAGAAACTGTAGTTGCAAAAGAAGACATCTGTTTATGTCGAGATTCAGTAGTGCGAAGGACTTCCTCAGAAGCTGGTGCCTGCTCAGCAGGTCCAGACTCATCCAAGGTTGAGACGACCGCAGGATCCTTAGTCGAAGAAGAGTTTTGCAGCATATCGGACTCCAAAAGGGCCTCGGTAGCAGCCTGCGACTCAACAGAAGCGGGCATCAAGGGCTGCGAAAGCGCCTGAGTACGAGAGAACTTACGACTAGCTTAACAGAAGAGTCAACGGTAGGTTTGGACTTGTGCGGTCTGTTGCTGTCTTTTTTTCAGATCATCTACTGTTGGATGGCTTACCAAAGCCATATCGGAATTCGAGGACTGTAAATGAAAATATCTGGCTACAATAGGAGCCTGATGACGGATAGTTTTGGCGTTGAACAAAGCACAGAAGCAACAACGAGGGACGTCGTGGTCTGGGCCTAAACAAGTGACACAGTAAAAGTGGAAGTCTTGCAGTGTGGTATTTGTTTTTCACAGGCAAGACAATTAACTTTTTCTGACATCGGTTAGTGCAAGAAAAAAGGATCCCCAACAGGGTACTTAGCTTTAGAAGATTTCAGCTTCAATTCGGTAGACGAAAACTCAGGTAGCAGCCGACCGGCATTCGTGTGAACTGCTTCTGCTTTGGGCTCCACAGCAAGAAAGACTGATGCAATGGCGTCAGCTGCCTTACTTTATATTACTGACTACCTGATGTCACTCCTCAAGCTACAGCAACCGACGCAGACATACTAAGTCTCTAGTATTCGGGCCATCCGAGGGCTACCCTGGCAGGGATAACCCAAATGTGATGACTGCAACAGTGAAACACGAATAACATCTTAAAGGCCAGACAGTCATAAGAGAGGAATAAGTGATTGTCAGCTAGAAAAGTCAAGTGCCATATGCTGGCTTGTTACTCCTGGTTAACGGTAGAGCTTCCTAAAACTAGGAGCTAGGTTACTAGTCCTATGTGATGCAGGGGGAAGGTGGGAGGGATGGAATACTGCAACATGGAAGAGAAGGACCTCTATGATTATGGTACGATTTTACACACCTAATCTATGTCCTTCTATTCCTATGTTGCAGTATTCTTACTGTGGAAGAGTACCACAACTAGTTAGAGGTAAGGGTGACAGTAGAGGTGGAAGACTCCAGAAACCCATGCAGGATTGTCCTAACAAAGCCTGCCTTGGCTCTTGAGACTTGATCTAGTTTGTAGTGCTTGGTGAAAGTGTGGATAGTGGACCAGGTAGCAGCATCTAAAATGGAAGCTGTGGCCAGCCCTTTGAGGAAGGCTTTGGAAGTAGCCATAGCTGTGGAGAAATGAGCTCTCACCTCCTGGGGTAAAGGTTTGCCATGGTGTGAGTAGCAGAAATGAATGGATTTTCTAATCCATCCTGAGATAGTTTGCTTGAAGACTGCCCTTTCCCATAGCCCTAGGGTGGAAGGAGATGAAAAGCTGTTCAGATTTTCTGAAGGGTTTAGTTTTGTCTAGGTAGAATTTAAGTTGTCCGTGCACATCCAGGGAATGGATAATCCTCTCAGTCTTGTTAGTTGGAGAGGGGAAGAAGGTAGACAGCTGAATAGATTGATTTAAGGACAGCTTGTTTACCACTTTAAGCATGAAGGAAGGGTTAATGCGCAAGGTCAACCTGGCCTTGTGGAAGACAGTGTAGGGAGACCAGGCCATGAGTGCCTGTAACTCTGACACTCTCATGGAAGAAGTGATGGCGACTAAAAGTACAGTTTTCCACGTACAGAGCTGTAAAGTAGCACTGCTAGCCGGTTCAAAGGGGATGTTAGTGTCTCCAGGACAAAATTTGGATCGCAGGGTGGCGGGATGGGTTTTCTAGGTGGTCTGATGTGTAAAACCCCTTTCAGGAAAAGTTTAACATCTAGCCTGGATAGAAAATGGGGGTCTAGAGGCAGGCAAGCAGGTATGGCTGTAAGATGTACTTTCACTGAGGAGTAAAAGGCTATCCTTAATGGGATCACACACACATATGTAAGGACTAGGGAAGGGTCCGCCTGGCTGAGGTCCCTTGTCTTTACATAGAAACCATTTTGGGAATCTCTCCCATTTTAAGTATGACTTAGTAGCAAGCTTCTTGGCCTCCCTCAGGACTAAGCACATCCTCTGAATAGGATGTCTAAAAGGGGTTAGAAATTCATCATCCAGAGTGTTAGTGCAAACATCTGTAGGCAAGGACGAATTAGGGTTCCCTTTTGTTGTGTGAGAAGGTCCACCTTGCAGGGTAACTTATGGTGACTAACCTTGGCTAGAGAGTGAAGTAGGGGGAACCAGTGCTGCCTTGGCCAGTAGGTCACCAACAAGATTTTTGGTTTGTCCTTCCTGATTTTCAGTAGGACCTTTTGAAGTAGGGGGAAAGGCATAAAGAACCAGTCCCTTCCAAGGAATGCTGAAGGCATCTACTCTCCAGCCTAGTGGGGAGTGATCCTTCATGCAGAAATTGGCCAAATGTCTCTTCTGGGGGGGAGGCAAACATCCACTTGAGGAGTGCCCTACCGGTGGACAATGTATAGGAAAGGTTTTCCTGTTCAGCATCCATTTGTGCTGTACAGAAGATGTTCTGCTTAGAAGATCTGGCTGTTTGCTGTCCTGAGAAACTATGTATGAGGCCTGCAGGGAGAGGTTGTGCCTGGAGGCAATTTTCCATATTTGTAGGGTTATTCTGCAAAGGAGGCAGGCTTTGGTTCCTCCTCGTTTGTTGAGGTACCACATGATTGTGGTGCTGTATGTGAATATTATAAGGTGTCCTGGGTGGAGGGTAGGAAGAAAAGCCTCCAGGGCAAGGAGAACTGCAGTCATCTCTCTGACACTGATCTGTTTCTTTTGAAGGGCAGGACTCCAAATATCCTGAACTCTGAAGTCCTTGCAGGTGGCAGCCCACCCTAGGTCTGAAGCATCTGTGTATATGAACTGGTATGGGGATGGCATTTGGAGAGACATTCCCAGGTTGTGACGGGTTTGTTGAATCCACCACCTTAGCTCTGACTTAAGACAGGGCAGAAAGGAGATTTTCTTCTCCAAAGAGTGTAGGTGTTCTGACCACACATTATTTAGGTACCACTGGAACTTCCACATATGCATTCTTGCAAAGGGAAGCATGGGAATGGTGGCTGCCATAAGCCTCAGGAGATGCAGGAATTGTCTTGCAGAAATCTGGGATTCCAGTAAAAGGTTTTGAAAGTGAGTGGAGAGGGAGTGGACTTTTTCCTGTGGCAGAAAGGCCCGCATGAGATCTGTCCTGCCCCTGCAGCCCAGAAAAATATTGTCTTGCTGAGGGAGCAAGAAAGATTTAAATTGAGGGTGAAGCCCGGGTTTTGAAGAAGGGTGGTGGTGAGCCTGAGGTGGTCTCGGAGAAGGGTTTCTGTCTGTTAGGAAAGGAAAGTTGTCTAGGTAGGGGTAGAGTTGTATACCTTGGGTCCTGCAGTAAGCAATGGCTGGGACTAGGCATTTTGTGAAAACTCTGGGAGCTGTAGACAAAGGGCAAGGCTGTAAAAGTACAGTTGTGTACACTTAACATAAATAAAGATGTTACAGTGTATTCACTGTTGCAGTCATTACATTTGGGTAATCTGCTGGAAGGTTGCCCTCAGTCGGCCTGAATAACAAAGTCTTGGGCCCTATGTCAGTTGCTGTCTCCTCTTCCATGACCTCAGGTCGTCAGGGGTATAAAACATGCAGCCGATGCCATTTTATTCAGTTTTTCTTGCCCAAGATGTCAGGTGTCCCCCAAACGGGGAGCAAATATATATATATACATATATATATATATATATATATATATATATATATATATATAGAGAGAGAGAGAGAGAGAGAGAGAAAAATATATGCAAATGCACTTTTAGCAACATAAACTTTACCTTCATCTAACAGCAAATACACCACAAAGGCTTTAGTATATAGTGAAGGAAAGAAAAGGTATAGAAAAGGGGGATGGCAGGTGGGTAACCTGGACTGCAACAGTGAATACACTCGAACATCTACATTTATGGTAGGTGTACACAACTGTACTGTTCTTCGTGTTTCAATGTTGCAGTCATTACATTTGGGTAGAATCCCAAAGCTATGGATGGGAGGATGGGACTAAACAGCATGAGGAGCGGCTGTAAGGCCCTGCAGAACTGCAGTGGCAAAGCCTGCCATGGATTTGGAGAAGAGGGGCAAATGATGATGCTTTCTGAAGTTAAGAACAGAGCTGCAAGTAGTAGCCTCTAGAATGTCTTTGGTTGGAAGCCCTCTGAGAAAATCTGCTGAGGTAGAGGCAGCTCTGGTGGAATAAGACCTGATCCTCTTGGGCACAGGTTTACCATGGTGCAAGTAGCAGAAACGAATGCAGTGACTTATCCACTTAGAAATAGCCTGCTTTGATATAGCCTTCCCCTCTGACCCTGCAGCAAATGCTACCAGTAGCTGCTCAGACTTTCTTAGAGATTTGGTCCTGTTTAAGTAGAATCTTAGTTGTCTGTGTATGTCCAATGAATGCAGAATCCGCTCCCCCTTGTTCTGCGGATTTGGGTAAAATGTTGGCAGGTGAATTGTCTGGTTAAGAGCCACACTGGATACCACCTTAGGCATTAAAAAAAAGGATTGGTCCTGAGGGACACCCTGCCCGGGTAAAATGTTATAAATGGCACCACAGCCTTGAGAGCCCGTAGTTCTGAAACCCTTCTTGCTGAAGTGAATGCCAAGAGAAAAGCGGTTTTCCAAGATGGAAATTTTATATCCACAGTAGTTGCATGTTCAAAAGAAGGCAGGGTGAGTTTTTCCATCACAAAATTGAGGTCCCATGCAGGAGTTGGTGATCTTCTGGGAGGCCTTAAATGTTTGGCCCCTCTAATATTCTGTTTAAGCAGAGGATGAGAAAAAAGGGGAGGCTATGTGTTGTAATGAGCCGAGATGGCAGAGGCATGGATTTTTATTGAAGAAAAAGATAGGCCCTTGTCAAGCATCTCAGTCAAATATTGTAAAATCTGAGGAATATTGGGCTTTGCTGCGTCTGTTCCTTGTGCTTGGTTCAAAGCACAGATCTCTTCCGTTTATCAGCATAAGATTTTCTATTACTAGGCGTCTCTTGGCTTCCAAAATGACATCAGTCATAGACTTACTGAGAGGTGGTGTTTGAATAATTAAATGATCAGCCATGCTGCAAGGTTCAGAGTTTGGAGCGGAGTGTGCAGAATTTGATTGTTCTGCTGAGACAGAAGATGGGGTACTTGAGGCAAGTACCAAGGGGGAAGTTGAGACATGTTCCTTAGAAGTGGGTACCAGTGTTGGCGAGACCAGTCCGGAGCAACGAGGATCATTTTTGTTTTTTCCAGTCTGACTTTTAGTAAGACCTTGCAGAGAAGAGGCAGAGGAGGAAAGGCATAGACTGATAGGTTTTTCCAACTGAAGGATAGGGCATCCACTTTCCATGCTTTTTTGAGATGAGTTCTTGTGCAGAATTTGCTCAATTGATAATTTTGGGGAGAGGCAAATAGATCTATGTCTGGGCTCCCCCATTTCTGTGTTAACATGCTGAAGATTTGTGGATCCAGTTTCCATTCGTGCGGGCCCATAAGTTTTCTGTTTAGGTCGTCTGCCAGAATATTTTGTTTTCCTGGTAGGAATTGAGCTTGAAGATGTATTTGGTAAGTCAAAGCTGTGTTCCACAATGCCACGGCTAGTCTGCACAGGGGGTAGGAATGTGTGCCCCCCCCCTGCTAATTTATGCACCACATAACCGTGGTGTTGTCCGTCTATCAGTAGTTGTCCTGGATGAAGTAAGTCCTTGAAGGCTGTCAGAGCATTCTGAACAGCTAGCACTTCTTTCTGGTTGATATGCAGATGCATTTCTTTTGGGGTCCATTTGACCTGAATGCATCTCCCTGCCAGCTGGGCCCCCCAAGCATAGTCTGATGCGTCTGTAGTTAGGGTTTGGGTGGCAAGGGGTAGAGTGAATGACAGTCCCTTGTTTTGGTGACATGTCTCTGCCCAACAAAGAAACTCCTGTTGTAGGCAGGGAATGAGAGGAATCATTGTTTCCAGACTGACAATGTTGGCTCCATAAACTTTTTAGGTACCATAGAAGTTTCCTCATATGCAGTCTCGCATATGGAATTAACAGAATGCAGGATGCCATGAACCCCAAAGCCTGCAGATTTTGTCTTGCAGATAACTGTGTTTTTGTTGCCATTTGTTTGAAATATATTGTCAGTTACCTTTGTCTTGCGTAAGGTAATCTATCTGGGCAGTTGTATTCAAGCTTGCACCCAGGAATGTAATTATTTGAGAGGGTACCAGTTGGGATTTCTTTTAGTTCACTGTGTACCCTAGGCATGTTTATATGCCAGATGTTGAAGAAGAGTGTCCTTGTCCTCTGCTTGAATGAGACAGTTGTCCAGATAAGGATAAATGTGTATGCTTCTATCTGCAGAATGCAATTACAGGTGCCAGGCACTTTGTAAAGACCCTGGGCACAGCAGATAAGCCAAACGGCAGTGCAGAAAATTGGTAATGCAAAAAACCTGCCTTGAAGCAGAGGTATCTTCTGCATGATTCCCTTATTGGGATATGCAGGCATGCCTCTTTTAAGTCTAGAGTCACTAACCAAGAGTTCCTGCCCAGCATAGGCAGTAGCTGTTGTAAAGTCAGCATTTTGAATTTTGGAATGTCCAGGAACGTGTTCAAAATTGATAAGTCCGGTATCGGACGCCAAGAATGGTCTTTTCTGGGTACCAGGAAAAGTCTTGAATAAAAACCTTGTCCTTTTTCCTTTTCTGGTACTGGTTGAATAGCCCCCATGTCCATGAGGGACATAACTTTTTTTTGAGCCTCTGCCCGCTGATTTTGTGGCAGATTTGGCCATTCGTTTAGAATTGGCAAAGTATGGAAATGAAATTTGTACCCCGGGGATACTATGTACAATACCCACTTGTCCTGGGTAATTAACTGCCAATTTTGAGCATGAAGTGCTAGTTTTCCCCTCAAGGGGGCTGCCAAAAAATAAGTGCTTGGTGATGGTAGAGGAAAGTCATTGAGACTGCTTACTGTATTGTTGTGCTTTGTTTTCTCCAGATTTGGAGGTGGAGGAACCCCATTGCTTTGACCTGTAAGAACCCTGTGACTGGTATCTGGAGCCTTTTGAGCGTCTGGATTTGCCTTGAGTGGCTCTGTTGGACACAGGAAAGGACCAATTTTTAGTAGGCCAGTGCCTACTGAGCCTGGGTGGTTGCACTTGCTAGAAATCTTTTACAGTTTGCAAAGATTTAGCTTTGTCTTCTATTTTCTTTAAAACCTCTTCTGCCTTGTTAGCAAACAGGGTATCATGCTGCAAGGGGGCATCCAACAATTTAGCTTTAACATGATCAGGCAGATTTTGCTCCTTGAGCCAGGCATGCCTTCTAATCACAGATCCAGTCACTGCGGCCCTGCAAGTATGCTTTCCAACCTGTTCTACTGAATGCAATAATTCCTGTAATTCTCTATTTTCCACACAATCAGAAATCAACATCATTTTCTGTTTCAGTAAACCCATAACATGCTGCTGATATTTAAGCATATGAAACTGGCAGTTTAAGGCTCGGATTGCCAAGGTGGCAGACGTATAAACCTTCTTTCCCCATTTATCCACTGCCCTGGAATCTCTATCAGAGGGGGTAGGATTTTTGGCTGTAGAGGCCTTTACACCCTTGGGACCCTGAGAAACGGTCACTGGATCAGCAGCAGGATTTTTGAATACAAATTTGTGAACGTCAGGAACCCTGTAATATCTGCCTGGCTTACTAGGAGCCATGCTTGATTCCGAAAACACATCATCAACAATGTCTAATACAGGAGGTATAGCCAAAGGCCTATGCTGAGGAAGAAGGAAATCCCTAAGCCTCTTTTTTGATTCAGAGAAGTCCTGACTCTCCCAGTGAAAATGTTCCCTTGAAGTATGCAAAGTCTCTCCAAAAGAGTAATCCTCAGGAGGACATGCAGATGGGATGGATTCCTCTGCATCAGAATCCTCATAGGGTGGAATAGAAAATTCCTGATCAGAAGAGGAATCAGAAGAACTGGAAATCTGATCTGAAGATTCATAATCAGTGCCTTGCCTAAGCCTCTTAGCAAGGGGGGTTGGGAACCCTTGATCAAGGTAATTAAGTCCTCAGACATTTTGATCATCTGTTTTTTAGGCATGGGGCCTGAGCACGTGGTTCATGCGTTGGTTTTTCAGACACAGAAGATGTTTTTGACCTTGTTTTTGAGGCTGGCGTCGGTTTAATATAAACATGTTGAGGCCTGAAAACACCCTCAGAAGCCGGTGCCTGCTCAGCGGCTCTGGACCCATCCAAGGGAGATAGATCCGCGGGTTCAATACTCAGAGAATCTGGTGGCAAAGCAGACACCGAATGGGTCTCGATAGAGGCCTGCGACTCAAAAGTAGCGGGTATCAGGGGCTGCAAAAGCGCCTCACTGAGTACCAGCGACTGGATTAGGAGAAGCTTCATCAGTTTTGGACCTGGATGGTCTGTCTCTGTCTTTTTCTTTGCGTTTTTTGAGAACTCCAGTAGTCGGATTGCTAACCGACGACATTTCAGGATAATTAAATCTTGATCCAAAATATTTAGAAGCAAAACTATACAGACGCTTAATGGTTAAATCTAGCAGAAAACTGACAGCAAGGCACATTATGATCTGGGCCTAGGCAAGGAATACAGTACAATTGAAAATCCTTGAGGTATTTGCTTCCCACAAATAATGCAATTAACTTTTACTGACATCGGTAAGGAGCAAGAAAAGTTTCCCCAACGGGGTACTTAGCATTATTTTGAAGACTTCGGTTCTGAAACTCGAATGCGAAAATTTCAGGAGTCGGCCGACCTGCATCATGCGAACTGCTTCTTGCTTCAGGCACCGCACGGCAAGAAAGACTGAATAAAATGGCTTCGGCTGCATGTTTTATACCCCTGACGACCTGACGTCATGGAAGAGGAGACAGCAATCGACGCAGGACCCAAGACTTTGTTATTCAGGCCGACTGAGGGCAACCTGCCAGCAGATTGCCCAAATGTAATGACTGCAACAGTGAAATACGAAGAACATCTGAAAGTGAGAGCAGGGTCCAGAAAAAAAGTATAAATTTTCTGTTGGAGGGTTTTACGGTGACATGAAGGTAATTCTCCTTTAGTTCCAGAATGACCATAAAGGCCTAGTCTGGGATAACAGGGAGTAGAGTTGGGAGGGAGAGCATTTTGAAAGAAGGCACTTCTAGAAATAGGCTCAGGAAAGAGAGAACCAGTATAGGTCTCCAAGCATCATTTTTTTTGGGGACCAGAAAGAGTCTTGAGTAAAATCCTTTTCCTTCGTGCCCAAGAGGGACAGGTTCTATTGTTCCTAGTTTTTCGAGGTCTTTAAGAATTTGTGGCAGGAGGTGGATTTGTTTTTTGGGAGGGGAAGGGAACGGGCTTTGGGATGGGCTTTTCCCTCCAGGAAAGGAAGTACCCATTTTGGATAATACTCTGTACCCATTGGTCTGAAGTGATGGTTTTCAAGATGGGTAAACAGTGGGATACGCGGGCTGACAAAGGCAGAAGGGCAAGGCAGTCATGCACTGTTGGGTGCATTTCTATCCTGAAAGGACCGTCTAGGACTTGGTTGAGAGGTGGCAGGTGTAGAGAAGGTCTGGCCTTATGGTTCCCCTCCTGTGCCTGGAGGTTGAAGGTGTGGCAGAGGAAGGGTTTCTTCTAACTAATGAGGTTTTGGCTGGGAAGTTAGTTCCTGTAATACTTTAGAACAGGGGACACAAGTGCTTGATGTCCTGTAGTTCCTTGCTTTTCTCCTGCAGATATTTAAAAAGCACTGCAGACTGTTTTCCAAACAGAAGGTTATGATCTAAGGAGGCGTCCATAATCTTAGTTTTAAAGTCTTCTGGGAGAAGTTGTAGGCACAGACAAGAGAATCTGTGGAGGACAGAAGCTGCTGACCTGCAGAAGCCTCTGCAGCATCATAACTGCACCTAATTGAATGTCTGGATACCTGTGAAGCAAGAGACAATTTAGAAATGATGTCTGCTTTGGTAGGGCAGTCAGGTGTGGAAGCCAGGAGATAGCTGCTTGTGAGACAAGGTCCAGTGCATACTTGACCATGTGTGTCTGATAATTTATAGCACGGAAGGCCAGGGTGGAAGAGGTGTACATTTTTTTTTTTTTTTACCAATCCTGTCCATGGTTTTGCTGTCTATCAGTATCAAAACAGATGCAGAGGGAATAAGTCTGGACTGCTTGTCTGGAGAGACAGCAATAACTGCCAGGTCTGCCAAGGAGGGGTCTAAGAATTTACGATCAAGAACCTTATAAAACCTGTCCGGGTCTTTTAGGTGCAGGTGGTTGAGAGCCTGGGATTTTGGATGCAGAGGTAAAAGCATCCAGATAGGCAGGTAAGACTGGTGGGATGGCTGATGGGAAGAGAGACTCCACGTGAAGGAGTTCAAAATACCTTCTCTGGGGTGTCAAGTCATCTGGTTAGTGTCCTATTTAAAGTACTCATTCCTCTTAGTTATAGGTTCATAGGTTGGTACTAGGCTACCGGCTCTAAGGCCTATGCAAGCCTAGCCATAACAATTCTCTGGATATTTCTTCCCACAATATTTACTTCTTTAAGCCCCTGTCTAGCAGGGCGACTGACATGATCCCCAGGGTGAATTTCCTATCTCCCATCCAATCACCAAGGTTCCTTCTGAAGAGGGCCAATGAGGCGCTCTGCTTGACATGTATGGGCAAGTCTATTCCAGAGTATGGGGAGTCTCTGGATCAGGAACCTATCCCTCCAGCATGTTTTGTTCATTGTGATAAGGTTTAGATCCCTGGAGCGTGTGGCTCCGAGGGATTGGGATTTCTTTAAGTGGAGCATGTCCAACAGCTCAGGGTCTGACATGGCCTTATATGTTAAGCAGAAATCGCCTCTGAGTAGACGATATGCCACAGAGTAAAGCTGGAGTTTTTTTTTTTTTTTTTAGACGGTCAACATATAGCATCTGCTTTAGGCCTGTAATTCTTTTAGTGAGGTATTTCTGTGGCCTTTCCAGCTGTTGCAGATGTCTTGTGAGGTACATACCAAACGGGGCATTATACTCTATAATGGGTCTAATGAGGAATGAGTACATTGGGACAATGACCTCCTTTTTTCTGGATGAAAAGCCCTTAGTGATGAGGTGTGCCACATAAAAGGATTTCCTGACTGTTGTGGTGATGTGGTTAACAAAAGTGAGACCACTGTCCACCTGTGTCCCTAAGTCTCTCATCACAATTTCGATGTGTAGTGTCCTGCCACCTATGTGGTAATTCATGGGTACATGTTTTTTTTTCCAAAGGGGATAACTATACATTTCTTGGCATTAAGCTTGAGCCCATGGCTCTGGCACCAGGCATCTGTTTCTGTAACGCCCTTTTGTAGAAAATCCACATCATTTGGGGATTCAATAATGGCTCCCAGTTTGCAGTCATCTGCAAACTTTGTTAGCCAGAGTCCCTTAGTGTTGGCCTGTACTTCAGAGAAGTAGATGCCAAACAAGAGTGGTCCCAGGATTGAACCCTGAGGTACTCCACTTGTCTGGAGCTGGATTTGGAGTCGGCTACTTTTACAGTCTGGGTTCTGTCAGTAAGCCAGTTGGCAACCCATCGAGTGACGTAGGGATTTATGCCCAGTTTAGTAAGTTTATCTGTGATTCTAGAGTGGGGGATGGTGTCGAAGGCCTTGGCGAGGTCCAGATAGGCTGTGTGGACTGCCTTACCCTCGTCCACAGCTCTGGAGACTGATTCGAAGAAGTCAATCAGATTCGGGAGACAAGATCGGCCCTTCACAAAACCAAACTGGGTGGGGTCCAGTGTTTGAAGGTTGCCAATGTCTTTGTTTATAAGCTCCAAGATAATGTGTTCCATGCCCTTGCAGATCAGGCTTGTCAGACTGATGGGACGGTAGTTCCCAGGATCCAAGGCAGATCCTCCCTTGTGGAGCGGGATAACTGTAGCTGTGTGCCACTAAGCGGGCACAAAGCCTGAGGTGAGGCTATGATTAAATATAGGCTATGATTAAACATGACACTTAGGTGAGGTGCCAGTTCATTTTCTAGTTCATGTAGTACACAGCCTGGGATGTCATCTGGTCCCATGGATGCTGTATTCTTAGCTTTGGAGAGTGCGGTTTCTACCTGTGTGGCCGTGATTATTGGAATTTGGCAATCTTTTGGTATTGAGATGGGCCCTTTAGGGGGTGAGAGGGGGTGAAGTTGGCACTAAATCGATCTGCCAGGATATTGGCAATATCCTTGGGATCAGTATATTTAATGCCATTCTGTTGTAGCTCAGAGCAGATCTGAGCATAGCCATTTATATTCTTGACATAACTACAGAATGCCTTGTGGTTGTCTTTGGAATCTTTGGCAATTTTATTCTCGTAACTAGCTTTTGAGGATTTTATGAGGGATCTCAGCTTCTTATTGAGGCTGGTGAGGGAGATTTTTGCATCCTGGGATTTTCCCTCTTCTTTGCAACAGTTTCTTCCTTCTGTTGTATAGTTTTTTTATAGCAGGGGACCACCAGATTGGCTTCCTTTTTTTGGAGAAGAGCATTTTGGTTCTATTTGGGATGGCACGATTCATGCACAAGTGGATGTGCTCGTACAGTGCCTTAGTGTAGGATTCTGCAGGTGAACTTCCAGATCCCGTCTGTGTGGGTGTTGTGAAGTTTGTCACTTCTGACTTCAGTAGCATGAAGTTGGCTTTGGAGAAGTTTTTTTAAGGAGGTTTCCTTACTGGGGGTGGGGGAGGGATGTAGATGTCAAGGGTGATTTGGTTATGGTCAGACCTGACCAATGAGGGGGTGACCACTGGTGTGGAGCATCTATCTCCCATGCTTTTAATGACCAGGTCTAGGATATTGGAGCCCCTGGTGGGACAATGGATTAGTTGATCCAGGGTGTTGGAATTTATGAATTCCAAGAACCGTTGGGAAAAGGAGTTGGTACCCGAGTAGTTTTCCCAATTAATAGCAGGGTAGTTGAAATCACCCAGTATTAGGGTGTTTGGTTGTATCTTAATATTTTCCAGTATGTTTAGAAAGGTGTAGTGAGAATCTTGGGGCATAGTGGGGGATCTGTAGCAAGCTACAATTTGTATTGCAGTCCTACCTAGAGAATTTCAGATGCATTGTGTTGGCAACTAGCCTGGAGGTGTGAATATTCTTGGTGAATATGGACACTCCTTCCACCTTTAGTGTTTTGGTTTTGTGGCCGAAAAGTGTGGTAAGAATTGTAGCCTGGTATTGTAGGGGTGCTCTCTGGAGCCTTGAACCAGGTCTCAGTTACTGCACAGATATCTATGTTCTCCATTTTTAGGAGTGCCTCGAGAGTGCATTTTGAGGTTTAGACTTCTAGCATTGAGTAGCATTACCTTCAGATTTTGCATGCTTGTATCTGTTACGGTGGTGGTTTTATCCTTTGAACCTTGCCTAAAAAAAGCACTATAGGGGTGGCAAGAGCTTTAGCCAGTAACCTGAATCCCAGGGGTGACAGGTGCAGACCATCTCTGGCAAAGCATCGTGGTTTGTCGATCATGTCTTCCCAAGCAGACAAATACTGGATCCCCTTTGAATGACACCAGAAGCTTAGCCAATTGAAGTCAATCATTTTGTCCTTATACTGTGGTATCATTCTGGGCCAAGGCAGGATGCTACTCAGGGCTCGGGTCATACCTGCCTGGGCCACATGATCCAAGAGCTCTTCCATGTCTCTTTTCATGTAGTCCAGGGAGGTACGTCTCAAGTCATTCACACCAGCATGGACAATGACAGAGTCATATTTGTACTTGTTATGGAGTGACTTGAGTGCATGCGTTATGTGGCGGATCCTGGCACCAGACAGGCAGCTGACTGTAATTTTCTCCTTGCTCAGCCTGGTGAGTGGGACATCAGTGTGCCTGACTATAGAGTCACCTATGACTAAAGTGTTGGGTACATTGTCTTGCCTTAGGGGCTGTTGTTGGGTGGCACACTGGTGTTGTGAGCTATGTGTCACTTTGGTTGTGACTGGTGTTTGTTTGCGTTTCGGCTTCGGAGGTCCTTGTTGCTTGGGCAGGTTAATGTTAAGGGCCTCCGCATATGTGGGTTTAGTGTTGCTATGTGTAGGTGTTGATGGTGTGGGTTTTGAAGGGCTAGGAGTTGCTTGAGGTGTAATGCAGGTGTTAACCTTCTCCGCTTGACTGCCTAGCACAATCTTTGCCAGAGAGAGCTTTGCTTCCAGTTTGGCTATGTAAGTGCATCTCTCGCAGGTTGTAGTGTTGTGTGGTAGGAGGAGAGGTTTGTCAGTGTACATGAGGCAGTTGCCGCATTGCCCCAGTATGCCCAGATTCACCAGGTGGACAGGAGAAATCACCGGAAGCTGACCCTTGGACATGCCTGTTTAGGTGCTTTTTTGTAAAGTTTAAGAGCCATTTTCCCTTACCTTTGTAAGGTACTTTGCAATTATTGGCTGTTTAGTGCCTATGATTAACTTCTCCTTAATGACAAGGAGAGCTGAGTGCTTGCATCACTTTCAGGCTTCCTAGTTCTTTCCAGCAGGTTCTAGAGCAAGTGCTAGTCACAGGAGTTCAGATTTTAGTGCTACTACTGAGGTAATGCCCTCTGGCGGTGAGTCCCCTTCAATGGACTCCTCATTTGGTGAATAATATCCCAAAGGGGAGGCAGTCTGGGATGCATAAGAAATGGACTCTTCAGAAGAAGAGTAGTTAGGTTCTAGTCTAGTCGGCCCATTTCACACTCCTCCACTTACTTCTAGATGGAGATATTCACCCCAATCCAGGCCCACATCATAATAAAACCAAAACACAACAAAACCTAACCAAACCTTTATCTCTCTCATTCTCTAAACCCTCCAACTCACTTTACATTGCCCACCTCAATATACGTAGTATTTGTAACAAAATTAGTCAACTCCATGCCCTTTTAGAAACCCAGCAATTTGATATTTTATGCCTTACAGAAACTTGGCTGAAGCCTTCAATTAAAGACATTGAAATTACCCCACCTGGATATAACATTATTAGACTAGATCGTACTACCAGAAAGGGAGGAGGGGTAGCTATTCTATATAAAACAAAACTCCAAATTATTCCTCTAGACCTGACTCTTACTCAAGACAATAATGCTGAAGTAATTAGCTCTGAACTTCAAGTCAATACTACTAAATCCATAAACCTCATTTGTGTACATCTCCCTCCTGGAAATAATATCAACACCCTTGAACATATCCTTAACCAACTCTCTACCAAACTCCCTCAAGAAACACTAGTCTTAGGAGACTTTAACATAGATTGGCACTCCTGTAACAGTGCAAACCCCACATCACATATCAACCTTTTTGGCTTCAAACAACTCATAAATAGTCCCACCAGAACCAATAAAACAAACAATACGGAAACCATATTAGACTGGATTCTTACTAATACCCCCTTGCAAACCTACCAATCAGGCACCCTTCCTGATGACCTTAGTGATCACTCTCTAACCTAGATCATTAGATGCAAAACTAACCTAACCTTACCTACCACTTTCAGAACACTTCATTCAAAAAAACAATTTAACTCTGTTCAGTTTCAATCTGAACTTACACAATGTAATTGGTCACCACTAAAACATCTCCCACTGAACGAAGCAGTTGAATACTTTAATTCATCATTCCTATCTATCCTAGATCAACATGCTCCAGGTCGTACCATTAGAACCAAAACTAAAACAGCACCCTGGCTAACCAAGAATACTAAGCAAAAAATCATCCTCAGAAATAAAGCATGGGATAAGTGGCGATCTACTAAAAACCAAACTGATCACCAAAACTTTAGAGAGCTTAGAAACAGTACCAAAAAAGCCATTCTGACAGATAAAAAGAACTATTACTTTCAACTACAGAAAACCACCAAAAAGGAACCAAAAAAATTTTGGTACAGTATTAATAATCTTCTAACCCCAGGCAAAGCAATTATACCCAACCCTCAAGATTCTGACTCTGACAATCCCACACAACAAGCCAATGACTTTAATTCTTTCTTCACCAATTCCATACAAACTCTAGCAAACCAACTATCTCCTGACACTTCTAAACTACTCTCTCCTACTTTAAAAAACACTCTTCCTCCCCTTCACATGCAACCTGTCTCTACCTCCTATATCCAATCTCTAATCCAAAAACTTTAACCTACCACCCCATCTGCAGACAAGCTTCCTGCAGAATTCCAGCAAATAGCAGCAAAAGCCATTGCTTACCCTGTCTCTATCCTAATAAACAGATCTATAAAAGAAGGTATTTTCCCTGAGATCTGGAAGATATCCCACATCATTCCCCTACACAAAGGAGGCAACTCTAATGACTTCTCTAACTTTCGTCCCATAGCACTTCTATCTCCCTTAGCCAAGATCATGGAAAAATGTATACACAAACAACTACTTAACCATCTCCTCCATAATAACCTACTGGCTAAGACTCAACATGGATTTAGACCTTCCCATAGTACTACTACAGCTTTACTCTCCTTTACCAACACCATCAACTATAACCGTAACAATAATAAACTTACATCTTCTCTATTCATAGACCTATCAAAAGCCTTTGATATGGTTAATCATACACTTCTTCTGCACACACTTAAATCTCTTGCACTGGATCCCTCCTCCTTAACCTGGTTTACTTCTTATCTAGGAAACAGTCACCAGGCAGTACTCTGGAAAAATTCACTATCTGCTCTCCTTCCTATCTCATTAGGAGTACCCCAAGGGTCTATCCTAGGCCCACTTCTATTTTCCATCTTTATTAATGACGTCCAATCAGCTATCCCTAACACTACCTGCATACAATATGCAGACGATTCCACTATAATTTGTACTGCTTCCTCACAAACAGAACTCCAGTCTCTTACACAAAAAGCCTTTTTAACTGTTGAACAGTGGTTCTCTGACCGCTGTCTACTCCTTAACCCTAAGAAAACCAAACTGTTACTATTTTCACCTACCCGAAGATCTACTTCTATAAACTTCTCTATTAATTCTACTAATAACACTCAAATTTCTCCTGACCCTTCTACAAAACTTCTAGGTGCTACTATTGACAATAATCTAAACTACGATTGTCACATCAACAACACAATAAAAGCAGGTAATAAAAAGATTGGATCCCTTTACAGAATCAAACCCTTTCTTACACCTGAAGCCCAGACCACCTTAGCCCAAACACACCTTATCTCTACCCTTCTATATGCTTCCCCTATTTATACTAATCTCTCTAAAAGTAACCTAAAGAAACTTACTACATTTTACCATAATATTGCTCGATTTGCCACAGGATCTCAGTTTAGAACTCACCACTGTCTAAACTTAAAACAACTAGACTGGCTAGAACTTCCTAACAAGCTCATATATCAACAACTCTTAATAGCTCACAAAATTCTATATCAACCATCTAAAACACCAGTTCTCAGTAACCTCTTGACTCCTTATAACAACCTGAAACAACTACGTTCTTCAGACAAACTCCTAGTTAATAGTACCAAAACTATTAATAATGCAGGTAACTGCCTTTTTTCTAACTCAGTTGGCAAAATATGGAATAACCTTCCACCTAATATCTCCTCTTTGGCCACTCTTCCACTCTAAGAAACAACTGCTAACACATCTTAATAAATTCTGGCTTTGCTCTTGTACCAACCCTGACTAACCTACCTTCTTTATTTCCTCTACCTCAATTCTTCCTTCTCTGCTATGAAATCCTGATAAACTTCCTCTGACATAACATCTTGTAGATATTAATGATCTCACATATGTTGGGGGAAAAAAAAAAAAAAAATTTTATATCTTCTACCATTTTCTCAAATAATGTATTGATACACTGAATGACTAGACACTACCAAATTTCGTATTGTAAGGCGTTAACCATTTACTTAAATATTTTCGTGTTTTGGATATTATTATTTTTTTTTTTACTCTTACATATGTATTAGCTATACTAACATCTTCTTATCCTTAATTGCTTAAAACTTTTGTTTTATGTGTATTTGTATTCTCTAAACTTGTTTTAACCTATGGAGCTTTTCTCCCCGGGCCTCCATTGAAAATGGACTTTGATCCATCTGATCTAGCCCGGTCAACAAATGTAAAATAAATAAATAAAAATAAATAGTCCCTCCTCTCCTTCTTGGGCAGTCTGCAAGGGGAGAGAAATGGCAGAGGCAGACTTAGGGCTGAGCACAGGTACAGTAGAGAGAGTAGAGCCTGTGGGCCTGAGGGCCATAAAGGCCTGCATCAGAGAATTAGTGAAAGATCGCCAGTCAAGGACACCTTCAGGGATAGGAGTCAGATGTTTAGTTTTCTGTTTACATTAGTAGGAGTTGGTTTTGGAGAAGGCCAAGGCTCAGAAGCTTGTGTCTCAGGAATAGGAGTATCCGAAGGCTGACCGACTATATCTGGTCCCCACCTCGATGTCGGTAGGAACCGACATCTGGACTATCTCCGTGGACGCGCAGGCCGCAACTTCTGAAGAGCCTTCCTCGGTGGGAGCCTAAGTAGTCAGTTGTCCGATGTTCCTCAACTCCTAAATCGGAAGCTGACGGGACGTCCGATGGCGGAGAGGCAAGGGAAGTAGGCCTGGAAATTTTGGCTTTTCTTCGCGGTGGTTCAGTCGGAGTGGCCGATTCGGGATCCATTTTAAGCGCAAGATTTTTGAGACGTTAGTTCTCTAAATAAAAATTTAGTGCGGCCAGATGGCTGTGGAGGGTCTTCCATATGAAAGACTGGCAAATGAAACATGCAGTATGATCATGTTCCTTCCCAATACAGAAGACGTAATGAACGTGGGTATCCTTATGCAGTATCCAATGCCCTTTTTAGCGGACATCGGCTAATATAAGATACAGCTAACCAAGCTCAAGTGAAAAGGTTTCCCCAACAGGGTACTTAGCTTTTTAGAAGTCTTCTACAGTAGGAGCGAAGCGAGCGATGGGACATAGTCTGTGGCTGAAATGTTCCGAGGTCTCTGCGTCCAGATGTCACATTTAAGGTCCCTGGGTTTATGGCCCTATGTGTGACGTCCCATGCACCTACAGCAACCAGGCTTAAGCTTTTGCATAGGAGTCAACGTCGGGTCGCCTGAGGCGGGAAATCCCACAGTAAGAATACTGTAACATAGGAATAGAAGGACATGTACAGTTGTGTACACTTTCCATAAATGTAGATGTTCAAGTGTATTCACTGTTGCAGTCATCACTTGTGGGTTACCCTGCTGGGTGCAGATGGGATGGATTCCTCTGCATCAGAATCCTCAAAGGTGGTAAGGAACAGTTGTTCACTGTCCGAATCCAAAGTCAGATTTTTCAGTGTCAGGTTCCGCGAGAATCTCTGGGGATAGGTCCCTTTTTCTTTTGGCTGGGGTAGTCTGGTTACCTCTGACAAGGGTGATAAGATCCTCAGCCATCTTAAGAAGCTGTTGCAACTGAGCTGGTTGAGCTTGAGGAAGATGGCGACTAGGAATTGTTTTTCTGGGAGTGGTCTTGCTTTTAAGCCTCAGTGCTTCAATGGGCCTGGGTGTGGCTGTAGCCGGCGGCACGGCCGGTCTTTGTCTGGCATCGGTTATCCAAAAAGCCTCCTCGGAAGCATGTGCCTGTAGAGCGGCTCCGGACCCAACCACAGGGCTGACTACCGAAAACTCGACAGATGTAGGTTGATTCGGCGGCATACCGGACTCCAAATGGGTCTCAGTAGAGGGAGAGGCCTGTGGAGGTATAGCATCTGACTTAAGGGGCTGTGTAGGCGCCTCACTGAATTCCACTGTGCTAGTGGCTGACTTCAGGGTAGAGTCATCTGAAGGCCTTTTTGTGGTCTGTCCCTTTCTTTATCTTTTCTCTTTTTGGGGATATCCACTGCAGGCTGACCGACTCATGCCATGCCATTTCATACTGCAAAGGACTGTCTTTGAAATACCTAGCTACAAATTCTGCTCTATGGCAGATGGTTCTAGCGTTAAAGAAAGTGCAGAACTGACATCCGGGGATGTTGTGGTCTGGGCGTAAACAGGTTACACACAGGTTATGGAAGTCTCGGTGCACTTGTTTTCCACAGCAGAGACAATTATTTACTTTTTTGGACATCGGTTAGTGCAAGAAAAAGATCCCCAATGGGGTACTTAGCTTTAGTCATTTTCTACTTCACTCTGGCAGCGGCCGACCGATGCACACTCAAACTGCTTCTGCTCAGGCTCCACAGCAAGAAAGACTGATGTAATGGCGTCAGCTGTCCTGCTTTACACCACCGACAACCCGACATCAGTCCCTGCTGACCTGCAGCCGACGCAAGAGGGACCATCTTTACTCTGTTACTTGGGCTGGCTGAGGGCTACCCAGCAGGGATAATCCACAACTGATGACTGCAACGGTGAAACACTAAACATAGACGCCTTTCCAGGAAGGGCAATGGGAGCTGAGATGGGACTGCATCCAGAAACTATGCATATCTGGTTCTGGGTAAAAGTTTCGGATCTGAGGGAGTAGGATCTCTAGAGATGGACCTGGTGTCTGAAGCAGTACGATCTGACAGTTTGTGGAATGTTGGATCTGAAGACCTTTATCTTCTTTTTAGGCTCGGAGGTCAGATCCAAAGAAGATTGAGATGAGCCAGCTTGCTCAGAAGGCCTCTTTCTTTCCTCCTTTTTGTCAGGCTTGGAGGGTTGAGCTCCTGAAAGAGATTATTCAAAGCCAGAATGAATGAGGCCTTTAAGAATCAATTTTTCTGACCCATAAGGGCTCTTGGATTAAAAGAGCTACAAATAGAACAGGAGGCCAGTAACTGTTAAGGTCCTAAGCAATAAACTCACAATGAATGGGCGTCAGATAGGGGAATCTTGTGACCACATGTATTACCTTTCTTAAAATCCAAAGGTTTCTTAGCCATGATCCTTACCAGCAAAGACACAGTAAGCAGAAACACTAAGAAAACTTAGAAAGATAGCAAGGAGAGGTTTTTTTTTTTGATCAAATGTAGAGGTGGAAGGTATAAAGGACTACCAACAATGGTAATTTAGAGAAATACTGACCAATGGTAAGTGAAAAGCTATACCAATAATGGTAAAAAGAAATTTGCCGATAAACATAAAATCAGAAGTAACTACCAACTATGGTAGAAAAAGGGAAGTTACCAACAGACAGGTAAAACAATGGGTAAAGGGAGGATTTTTATTAGCAATACCAAAAAAATAAACCAAAGGGCACTTATCATTTTGAAGAAAAAACAAGATTCGCTCAAGAGTTGTAGCGACCACGTCTGTTCCCTATGGTGGCAAATGAGATCTGGAGAAGGAGGGGAACTACAGCATTATGGGTAAGGGAGGACCTTGAGAGTTTTTGGTTTCCATGAGCCGTAGAACAGAGTCTGAGTCATATCTGAGGATCAAACCCATATGTTGAGGAATGAATGAAAATTGATATCAGACTCCATATTCAACATCTATTTCTGTGGGCTTACCTATGGTCTAGCTCAACCTGCCACTAAGTTTTCCTGGGAGGGGAAGTACGTTCCTCTGAGCATCATTTCGACCTTGTGTACAAATTAGCAATACAATTTCCAACTCTTGCATTGCTATTCTGCACAGGATGTTAAGAGGAGTTTAACTAACTATTTTACTGATAATACCATATAATTGTGCTGTCGTCTGTAAGAATTCTGATGGTTTTCCCGGGTAAAAATCTGTCAGTGAATGAAAGTACAATTGTGTACACTTACCATAAATGTAGATGTTCGAGTGTATTCACTGTTGCAGTCATTACATTTGGGTAATCCTGCTGGCAGGTTGCCCTCAGTCGGCCTGAATTCCAAAGTCTTGGGTCCTGCATCGGCTGTCGTTGCCCCTTCCCTGACATCAGGTCATCAGGGGTATAAAAGAAGCAGCCAACGCCATTTTCTTTAGTTTTTCTTGCCCCAGATGTCAGGTGCCCCCTAAAAGGGTAGCCAACATTTATATGTAAATATAAAATTACATGCAGCAATATAAACTTTACCTTCATCCACAAGCAAATACACCATATAGGTTGTATAAATCAGAGAAGGAAGGATAGGTTCCATCAGAAGAAAAGGTGGGATGGTGGTGGGTAACCTGCACTGCAACAGTGAATACACTCTAACATCTACATTTACGGTAAGTGTACACAACTATACTATGTTCTTTGTGTTTCACTGTTGCAGTCATTACATTTGAGTAGATTCCCAAAGCTATGGTTGGGAGGCTGGTGCTAAACAGCATTGGGAGCGGCTATGAAACCCTGCAGAACTGCAGTGGCAAAGCCTGCCCTGGATTTAGAGTAGAGTGGCAGATGATAGTGCTTTGTAAAGGTGTGCACTGAACTCCAAGTAGCTGCCTCTAAAATGTCCTTGGTTGGTACTCCCCTGAGAAAAGCTGTTGAAGTGGCTGCAGCTCTGCTGGAATGTGGCCTAATGCCCTTAGGCACTGGCTTGCCATGGTATAAATAGCAGAAACGAATGCAGTGGCCTATCCACTTTGAAATAGTCTGCTTTGAGATCGCCTTTCCTTGTGATCCTGCAGCATATGCCACTAGTAATTGCTCTGTCTTTCTGAAAACTTTGGTTCTGTCCAAGTAGAATCTAAGCTGTCTGTGTACGTCCAGAGAATGCGAAATTCTTTCCCCCCTGTTCTGTGGATTTGGATAAAAAGTTGGCAGATGAATGGTTTGGTTAAGAGCCACACTGGACACCACTTTAGGCATAAATGTTGGGTTTGTCCTCAGGGAGACCCTGTCCGGATAAAAAATGATAAAAGGTTCCACAGCCATGAGTGCCTGTAGCTCTGAAACTCATCTTGCAGAAGTTATTGCTAGGAGCAGAGCTGTTTTCCAAGATAAAAACTTTATATCAGCAGTAGCAGCTGGCTCAAAAGGAGGCAGGGTAAGTTTTTTCCAAGACATAGTTGAGGTTTCATGCAGGCATTTATGATCTCCTTGGAGGCCTTACATTTTTGGCTCCTCTGAGGTACTGTTTCAATAAGGGATGAGAAAAGATTGGTGACTCTGCATTGTAACGAGCCAAAATGGCAGAGGCATGAATTTTAATAGATGAGAAAGATGGGCCTTTCTCCAGCATCTCAGTTAAGTATTGTAAAATCTGAGGAATATCTGGCACAGCTGCATCTGTTCCTTGTGCCTGGTTCCAAGCACAGAATCTCTTCCATTTTCCAGCATAAGATTTTCTAGTACTAGGCCTTCTGGCTTCCAAAATGACATCCGTCACAGCTTTGCTGAGAGGTATTTTTTGTATGACTACATTATCCGCCATGCTGTCAGGATCTGATTGTTTTGCTGGGACAGTAGATGTGGTACTTGAGGTAAGGTCCAAGCTGGGCATTGAGACAAGCTCCGTAATATTGGGTACCAGTGCTGGCGGGGCCAGTCTGGTGCAATCAGTATCATCTTTGGCTTCTCCTGTCTGATTTTTAGGAGTACCTTGAGGAGGAGAGGCAGAGAGGGAAAGGCATATACTAATAGGTTTTCCAGCTGAAGGATAGGGCATCCACTTTCCATGCTTGTCTGTGATAAATCCTTGGGCAGAATCTCTTTAGTTGGTAGTTGTGAGGGGAGGCAAATAGATGTCTGGGCATCCCCATTTCCTTGTTACCATGCTGAAGACTTGTAGATCCAGCTGCCACTCGTGGGGTCCATGAGGTTTCTGCTTAGTTCGTCTGCCAGAGTATTTTTCCTTCCTGGCAATAATTGTGTCTGCAGATGTACTTGGTAACTCAATATGTGTCCCACAAAGTCATGGCTAGTCTGCAAAGGGGGTAAGAATGTGTGCCCCCCTGCTTGTTTATATACCACATGACCATGGTGCTGTCTGTCTATCAGTAGTTGTCCTGGATGAAGTAGGTCCTTGAAGGCTGTCAGGGCATTTTGAACAGCTAGCATCTCTTTTTGATTTATATGTAGATGCATTTGGTTTGAGGTCCATGTTCCCTGAATGCATCTTCCTGCCATGTGGGCCCCCCAGGCATAATCTGATGCTTCCGTTGTTAGTGTCTGCCTGGCTGGGGGTAATGTGAATGGCTGTCCCTTGTTTTGGTGACAAGCCTTTGCCCACCATCGAAACTCCTGCTGCAGGCAGGGAATGAGAGTAATTATAGTTTCCAGGCTGTGGCAATGTTGAGTCCAAACACTTTTTAGGTACCATTGAAGTTTCCTCATATGCAGTCTTGCATATGGAATGAGTAGGATGCAGGATGCCATGAAGCCCAAAGCCAGCAGAATTTTTCTTGCAGATAACTGGGCCTTTGTTGCAAACATTTTGAAATAGGTAGTCAGTTGCCTTTGTTTGTCTGGCATGAGATAAGCCATCTGGGCAGTTGTATTTGAGCTTGCACCCAGGAATATTATCTCTTGAGAGAGTACTAGTTTTGATTTCTTTTTGTTGACTGTGTACCCTAGGCATGTTAGAAGTTTTTTCACAAACGCCAGATGCTGCAGAAGGATGTCCTTGTTCTCTGCTTGAATGAGACAGTCATCCAAGTAAGGATATATTTGTATTCCTCTTAGTCTGCAGAATGCAATGACTGGTGCCAGGCACTTTGTAAAGACCCTGGGCGCAGTAGATAAGCCAAAAGGGCAGTGCAGAGAATTGGTAATGCATTAAGCCAGCCTTGAATCTGAGGAATCTTCTGCATATTTGTCTGATTGGGACATGCAGGTATGCCTCTTTTAGGTCTAAAGTCACAAGCCAAGCAAGTGTTTTTGCCCAGCATGGGCAGAAGCTGCTGCAAAGTCAACATTTTGAATTTTAGTATATCCAGGAATGTGTTCAGAATCGATAAGTCCGGTATTGGCCTCCAGGCCTTGTCCTTTCTGGGTACCAAGAACAGTCTTGAGTAAAATCCTTGTCCCCGCTCTTGCTCTGACACTTGCTGAATGGCCTTCGTGTCCATTAGGGATGAGACTTGTTTTTGTGCCTCTGCCCATTGATTTTTTGGCAGATCTGGCCAGCCGTTTGCCTTTGGCAGGGTATGGAAATGGAACTTGTAGCCTTGTGACACGATATTTAGAACCCACTTGTCCTGGGTTATAATGTGTCAATTTTGAGAAAAAAGTGCTAATTTTCCCCCTAAGAGTGCTGCCAGGAAATAAGTGCTTGGTACAGGCAGGGGGAAGTCATTGGGACTGTTACCTGTAAGGTTGTGACTGGTCTTCTCCACTTTTGGAGGTAGAAGCACCCTATTGCTTTGACCTGTATGAACCTTGCGCCTGGGATCTGCCTCTAGGGCGTCTGGGTCTGTCCCTTTGAGGTCCGTCTGACAGAGGAAAGGACCATTTCTTTGTTGGCCAGTGTCTACTAAACCTAGGCGGCTGTACTTGTAAGAAATCTTTGACGGTTTGCAAAGATTTAGCCTTGTCCTCCATTTTCTTTAACACCTCTTCTGCCTTAACACCAAACAAAGTATCATGCTGTAAAGGTGCATCTAATAATTTAACTTTAACATGATCAGGCAGATTTTGTTCCTTTAACCAAGCATGCTTTCTAATTACAAAACCTGTAACTGCGGCCCTGCAGGAGGCCTCTAAAGAATCAAAACCACATTGCAAAGTATGCTTTCTAACTTATTCAGCTGCATGCAATATATCCTGCATTTCCTTGTTTTCTGCACATTCAGAGTTTAACAACATTTTCTGTTTAAGCAATGCCATGACATGTTGCTGATATTTGAGCATATGAAACTGACAGTTTAAGGCCCTAATAGCCAAGGTAGCAGATGTGTAAACCTTTTTTCCCCATCTATCCAGTGCCATAGAATCCCTGTCAGAAGGGGTAGGGTTTTTTGCAGCAGAAGCCTTAACTCCCTTGGGACCCTGAGAAATAGTTTCTGGGTCTGCAGCAGGGTTTTTAAAAAGGAATTTATGTGAGTCAGGAACCCTGTAATATCTGTCAGGCTTAACAGGAGCTGGAGGCAAGGAGTCAGGGGTAAGGCTAGACTCTGAAAACACATCTACAATGTCTAACACAGGAGGGATGGCTAGTGGCTTGCGCTGAGGTAGTAACAGGAAATCCCTGAGCCTCTTTTTAGATTCTGAAAAATCTTGGCTCTCCCAGTGGAAATGCTCCCTCATGGTATGTAAGGTTTCCCCAAAAGAATAGTCCTCAGGAGGAGAAGCTGAAGGTATGGAGTCTTCTGCATCAGAATCCTCATAGGGGGGAAAGGAATATTCCTGATCAGAAGAAATGGAAACCTGATCTGAAGATTCATAGTCAGTCTCTTGCCTATGCTGTTTATCAGGAGAGGGATGGGAACCCCTGATCAAGGTAATCAAATCTTCGGCCATTTTGAGCATCTGTTTTTTTGGGCATGGAGGCCTGTCCACATGGCTCAAGTTTGCTTCTTTACAGAAGGTGCTTTTGGGAGTCGGTAGCGGCCTGCGACTCTAAAGTAGCGGTCGTCAGGGGCTGCGAAAGCGCCTCACTGAGAACTGGCGAATGGCTTAGGAGAAGCTTCGTAGTCTGTTTTGGGCCTCGGCTGTCTTTCTTTTTCTTTGCGTTTTTTGTGAACTCCGGGTAGCCGGATGGCTTTCCGACGACATTTCTGGATAATTAAACCCATGTCCAAAGTAGTTTAAAGCAAAATCATATAGACGCTTAATAGCGCGTTGGTTAAATCTAGCACAAAACAGACAACCCAGAAAGTTGTGATCAGGGCCTAGGCAAGGAATACAGTAAGAATGTAAGTCCTTATGAGGTATTTGCTTCCCACAAGAAATGTAATTAACTTTTTCTGACATCGGTTCTGGAGCGAGAAAAAAGTTTCCCCAACGGGGTACTTAGCTTTATAGAAGACTTCGGATCTGAAATTCGAACTCGAAAATCTCAGGAGTCGGCCGACCGGCACTTGCAAATTGCTTCTGCTTTGGGCACCGCGTGGCAAGAAAGACTAAAGAAAATGGTGTCGGCTGCTTCTTTTATACCCCTGATGACCTGACATCAAGGAAGGGGCGACGACAGCCGACGCAGGACCCAAGACTTTGGAATTCAGGCCGACTGAGGACAACCTGCCAGCAGGATTACCCAAATGTAATGACTGCAACAGTGAAACACGAAGAACATCAGCCAAGTACCAATGCAACCAGCTCTCTAACATTTGTATATTTTTCTTTTTCTCTTATTGCCAAGTCCCATGTGCACTGAAAGTTGACTTCTTCTGCATGGGTTCTCCAGGCTCTGTGGTAAGGGTCTGAACAGGCTATGCAATCATAAAGTGGACCCTCAGATTGTGGTAACCTTGCCCTTCCTTCTGAATGGAAGAATATGGATTAAAGTCATCATGAATTGGGAATGCTGCCAATACTAGTTTTCAAAGCATTACTGCAGCTTTCTCATTTTAACAGGGGTACCATCGGGATGCAAGAATCCATGTAACCCAGTACCAGCCATTCCTTCCAAAACAGTACAATGAGAAATCTAGTTTTGAAAAGTCCACAACTGATGCCCATAAATGCAGTTTTCTGGGCATAATGAGGAGGCCCAAGTCGTATCAGAGACGACTTCTGTTTTGGGTACTCTCTACTGCACCCTCTAATTCTTTCAGCACAGGTGCTACAATGGGAATTTGGTCACTTGGAATTCAAGAGATGCCCCCAAACTCTGGTCTGCTTAGAGGCTGCAGTCTGTAAACTTGTGGAATTTTTAACACATACATGACCTGGGATATCTTTCCCCAAGTTTCCACAAACAACCCAAAACAACCTCTTATCCTGACAGGGCAGGGAAAAAAAGTACAGTTGTGTAAGTAAATTTACTGTGACAGTAGATGTCTGCATGATCACTGCTGAAGTAGTCTTAGCTATATGGGTTGCATCCTGCCAAGGAGATAAAAGCCAACCGGCTTACAAAGCGTCAGGACACCTTCCACACTCACAAACTGTCAGGCAGCATAAGCTGAGCTGACTAAAAGACAAGTTTGGACACTAAGCCTTCAAAGCTTTCCATCCAACACAGAGGGAGGCTAAACCCTGAAAGCAAAATGTGAGGAAGAGCAAAAAGTAACCACATCCCAACATAATCAACACACCAAAAAACAAGGGGAATGGAGGGAGGGAGTGGCTACTGCAGCAGGGATCATTCGAACATCTACTGTTATGGTAAGTTTACTTACACAACTGCACTATGGCCATCATATTCATCACTGCAGCTGTAGCCTTAGTCATGTGTAAATCAACATAGCTTACTACATTTCAGAGGGGGAAGGAGGAGAATCCTGGAGTCCCTGGAGAATGGTCCTTGTAAAGCCTGCTATAGACCTAGAAAGGGAATCAAGCTTATAGTGCTTTGTAAAAGTACATACAGAGGACCAAGGTGCAGCTTCTAGAATCCAACCCTTTCCAAAAAGCCATAGATGAGGCCAAAGCCTTGGCAGAGTAAGCTTTGACCCTGGCTGGAACAGTTTTGTTACGTTAAGTATAACAAGTAATAGCCTTAGACAACCATTTCTAAATAAGTATGTTTTGACAAACATTGTCCTTTCCCCCTACCTTCACAAGAAATGAAAGTACAGTTGTGTAAAATCTTACCATAACAGTAGAGGTGCTTCTTTTCACTGTTGCAGCATTCTTTACCTAAGGGAAGTAAAAGAGGTCAAGACAAAGCCTGGGTGGAGGAAGGCACAGAGCAGCCCTCTACAAACCCATGCAGGAGAGCCTTAGCAAAGGCTGGCCAAGCCCTTGAAATAACATCCAACTTGCAATGCAATGAAAGTATGAACAGAGAACCAGCCTCAAGGATGGAACTGGTATCCAGACCCTTGAAAAAAGCACAAGAGAAAGCAATTGCTCTTGTAGAATGTGCCTTTACTGACAAGGAAAGACATTTTCTGTGAAAACAACAAAAAAAGAAATGGCATTAGAAATCCAAGAAGAGATGGGTTAGCTTAGAAACAGTGAAATCCAAAAGTCCTGGGATGAAAGGAAACAAAAAGCTGCTCAGATCTGTGAATACCTTTGCTTTATCCAAATACCCGAGCTGTCTATGTAAATACAAGGATTGAAAAAAGGAAGAGGAATATAACAATTAAGGGACAACTCACTGACCACCTTGGGCTTAAAAGAAGGATTAGTAGGAAGAAACACTGTCTCTGTGGAAAACTACGAAAGGAAAAATGGCCATGATAGCCTGAAGATCAGAGACACTCTAGGCTAAAGTGAGAGTCAAAATAAGAACAGTCTTCCAAGTACAACATTGTAAGGAAGCTTCAAAAGGAGCCTTAGTAAATTTTCAAGCACAAAATGGTGATCCCAGGAAGGTGCAACAGGCTTCCTGGGAGGGCTACCATGAAGGATGCCTTTAAGAAAATGCTTGACCTCAAATCTAGAGGCTTGAAGAGGACTCAAGGGCAGACAAGAAGAAACTGCTGACAGGTAAGCTTTAACTGAAGAATATGCCAACCAAGCATGGAGCAGATAACACAAGAGAACCACAGGAACATCCACAGACACGGGATCCTGATGACAAAAGAGGCACCAGACAGAAAAACTGTTTCCATTTAGAGATGTATGACTTACTGCTAGTGGGGTTCCTAGTCTCTTGCAGAACTGAAGCCCTGGGTTGAAAGAAAGTTGATGAATCCAAAACTGAAGCTCGAGGATGAGACAGGGAAGGAAAGGTAGCAGGAATTCTTGGGGGGAGGGGCAATGACTGGAGTTGCCACTGAAGCGTTCACATATGGAGCCTGGCAAGAGGCAGCATGGGAATGGTGGAAGCCGAGACCTCTGAGAAATTCCCTGGATGAGACAGAGGACTCTTGAGAAAAATATTCAGCTAGGAAAGATCCAGAATTGGTCTCCAAGTGCCCTCCTTTCATAGGACAAGAAACATCCTGGAGTAAAATCCTGAGAGGGCACTGCCTAAATGGTTCTCTGAGCCAAAAGAGAATGAAGAGCCTCTGGGAAATGAAAGGGCTGTTTCCAAGGAGTTGAGGTATGCCTAAAAAGACAGGAAGGGACTTTCAAACCATGAAACATCCCTGAAGAATAACGGACAGAACCCAAGAGTCTGAAGTTACCCAAAGCCAATCTGGAAGAAAAAGAGACAGACAGAGGGACAAGAAAACCTGTCTGAGGGCAGGAGGAAGCAAACTGTCGAACAGAACGCAAATTATCCTGGAAAGGAGGTTTCTGGGAGACAGAAACCTGAGTAGACTTAGCAGGAGGCACACGGCTAAAACAGTTCCTGCCCTTGGGAGAAAGGTGAGATTGCCTACGGAAAAAAAGCAGAGGAATACTGCTTCTGAAATTTGAGAACAGAAAAAAATATGTTTCAACTCCTGCTAGGCTTTACCCTTGTCCTGGAGAGACATGAAAAGTTCAGCTGCAGCACATCCAAAAAGGTTATGATTATCTAAAGGTTTATCATATAGCTTAGCCTTAATGTTATCTGGCAAAGCCTGAAGATGAAGCAAAGAATAAACGTCTCATATCCGAACCTAATGCAGCAGCTCTGGAAGGGGCATCAGCTGTATCACAGCTACATCTGATGGAATGGCAAACAACCAGAGAAGTACAAGCCAGCAGCTTAAGAACCACAGCCTTCCCCTCAGAATCAGGAAGGTCAGAAACCACCTTAGAAACTTGAGAAAGGAGGGCCAAACATATATGGTCATATGAGTCTGTTAGTTGATGGCCCTAAAGGATAAAGTGACAACAGAGTAAATCTTTTTGCTCAATCTTTCCATAGCCCTGCTATCCTTTCTCAGAAGGCAACAGTTTGGTAGAGGGCAATAACTTGGATGGCTTATCAGAAGAGACTGACACTGCAGAAGGATATTTGTACAGAAATTTGCCCTCCTTGGGAACTTTATAGAATCTAACTGGCTTCTTAGGTGCATGGGGGTGACAGTCAAGGGCTACAGATGCTGCTAAGAAAGTATCCAGAACGGCAGCCAGAAAAAAAGAAACAGCCGATGGCTTAGGAGACTCCATCTGTAGGAGCTCATATCTTTGAATCTCAGATATTTGAGAACAATCACACTTAAAATAATCCATCATAAGGGCAATGGTATCCCCAAAGGAAAGTTCTTCCAAGGGGGAAATCTGGACTTACAGAATCCTTCTCCTCTGAACCATCGTCCAAAGAGGAAGGGATATGGGGAGAGCAAGCCAAACATTCTTCCCAAATTCAGGCCCTCATCCAAGGAATCCAACTCTCTCTGAGCCTCTAAAGTGGAGTGGAAGACCAGGGAGGAACAGACAGAGACCCCTTTAGGAGGCTTAAAGGCCAAAGCATTAAATAAATCCTGAGTGAAATCCTGCATTCACACTGGGGATCCTTAACAACAAGGGAAATGTGCTTTGACTTTTGCTTTTTCTGTGGGATGTCTGCAGGAAACACCCTCTGAAGGTTAGACCCCTGACGAGATATGATAAAGGTCATAAGAATCTCCTCCCAAACTAATATTTGAGGAATCCCCCTTGGTCCTTCAGAAATAATCAGCCAAAGTTCCCCCTCAACATCTGGTACAGATGTTTGAAAAGCATCTAAGGTATGCGCAAGAAGCCAGACCCATGCCAACTTCCAACAGGGTCGCAACACAGGAATCCGAAGCAACTACCCATTGTTCCTCCAGACTTTCACCAGCTTCAAGACACATATCCAGGGAGACTGATTAGCAGCAAGATTAAGCCTAACCTTTTTGGTCTTCTTGGCAGACGACTGGCCCTCAGAATAGAAGGATTCCGCCACAGCACCCTGAGCCTCAGAATAGAAGGTTTCCACCACAGCACCCTGAGCTACCAATTTCAAACATTGGCTCTCTCTCTATATGGACAAGGAGGAAAGATGACTACATAGGGTCTTTGGTACAAACGCTTGGTAAATATAACACTGCATATGACTGTGGGAAGCACCCAAACAGAAGAGACACTGGTCATGACTGTCTTTAATGGTAGATCTGCCTCCCACACGGACATTTTTCCTTTCTGAATGACATGAACACAATAACTACAAGTAAGACAAATAAAAGGAGAAGAACCCCTAATGGGGCATTTACCTGAAAACACAGTTTGGTAACCAGCACAACAGAAGGGCATTCAGAACGATGTTCAACAATGGCATTCAAACTGACGGCAAGGTGGTTCTGGGTATGTGCGGCTGTATGGCACATTTACCCCCTACGTCTTGCATGGGGAGCATACATGTGAAGTACAACACCTATAAGAACTAAAACACTGGTATACTGGCCAGATGTTGGTCTGCACTAGGCAAGAGATCCCTTAGGTAAAGAACAGTAATAACAGTAATAAGGAAGGACATCAACTGATCAGAAAGTGAGAAAGATTTCTTCAGTCAAGTTAATACCACAGTTGTCTATGGACATCCAAGGAATGGAATATCATTTCTCCCACATTTTGGGTTCTGTAAAGAAAACAGGGAGATGGATAACTGGCTTAAAGTAAACTCTGTCACATTGCCTGATTGTCCATTGCACTGTGATTGTTCACATATACAGTTTTATCAATGTAATTTAGTCTGAAAGTACAGTTGTGTACACTTACCATAAATGTAGATGCTCGAGTGTATTCACTGTTGCAGTCATCACATTTGGGTTATCTGCCTGCAGGTAGGCCTCAGCCGGCCTGAATACGAGTCTTTGGATTTCTGCGCCGGATGCTGTCTTCTTCCATGACATCAAGGGTATAAAACATGCAGCCAACTCCATTACATCATTTTTTCTTGCCCCAGATGTCAGGTGCCCCCACAATGGGAAGAAATTATATGTTATGGTACACCCCATCAAAAAGCAAATACACCAGAAAAAATAAATATACTAAAGAAGAAGGAATGGTAGAGCCAAGAGAAGTCAGGGGGCTGGAGGGAGGGTAACCAGGACTACAACAGTGAATACACTCGAACATCTACATTTATGGTAAGTTTACACAACTGTACCATGTTCTTCGTGTTTCACTGTTGCAGTCATCACATTTGGGTGGATTCCCACAGCTAAGGAAGGGAGGAGGAAGTTAAAGAGCATTAGGGCCAGCTATTAAGCCCTGCAAGACTACAGTGGCAAAACCATCTCTGGATTTAGAAAAGATAGGCATGTGGTAATTCTTGGTGAAGGTATGTACAGAGCTCCAGATAGCAGCTTCTAGGATGTCCCTGGTAGGGACTCCTCTGAGAAAGGCTGCAAAGGTAGATGCAGCCCCGGTGCCTTTAGGTCCTTGGGAAATGGTCTCTGGATCCGCAGAAGGATTCTTGAAGAGGAACTTGTGAGAGTCAGGTACTCTGTAGTACCTGTCAGGTTTTCTGGGAGCTGGAGGTAAAGTGTCTGGGGTAAGGCTAGATTCCAAGAAAGCATCATGTACAATGTCCAGAACAGGAGGGACAGCTAAAGGCCTGTGTTGAGGCAGGAGTAGAAACTCCCTAAGTCTCTTTTTGGACTCGAGAGTAATCCTGGCTTTCCCAGCAGAAATGCTCCCTAAGGGTATGCAAGGTTTCACCGAAAGAAAGATCTTCTGGAGGGGAGGCAGAGGGAATGGAATCCTCTGCATCAGACTCCTCATAAGTAGATAATGGCAAATCCTGGTAATCAGGAGCAGGAAATATCAGATCCTCGATCAGAAGAATCAGAACGAAATTCAGTTCTAGGTCTCAGAGGGGGAAGGCTGGCTTCCCCTAATTAAGGTAATAAGGTCTTCAGCCATTATAAACATTTGTTTTTGAGGCCTATGGGCCTTCGCATGCAGTTTTGTCGTCGGTTTTCTAGGCATACTGCGAGTTTTAGGCCTGAGAGAAATGAAAGCATCAATTTAATATGAATGTCTGCAGGCCTGAATACATCCTCAGAAGACGGTGCCTGCACAGCGGCTCCAGACCCATTCAAGGTAAAGACATCCACAGGTTCCATAGTCGAAGAAGCATCTTGCGGCATACCAGACTCCAAATGGGTCTCAGTAGAGGCCTACGAATCTGAACTGGCGAGTATCAGGGACTGCGAAAGCGCATCACTGAGTACTGGCAGACTGGTGACTAGCTTAACGGAAGCGTCATCGGCAGTTTTGGACCTATGCGGTCTGTCTCTATCCTTCCGTTTTTTCGGAAGATCGGTAGTCGGATGGCTTAAAGCCATTTTGGAGTACTGAGATAGAGTACAAAAGTAATTAGCTGCAAAAATAGCATGACGACGAATAGTTTGGGGGTTGAACAAGGCACAAAACCGACAGCAAGGGACGTTGTGGTCTGGGCCTAAACAGGGGATGCAGTACGAATGAAAATCTCTGAGGTATTTGCTTTCCACAAGTAAAACAAAGTACAGTTGTGTACACTTGACAAAAATGTAGATGTTCGAGTGTATTCATTGTTGCAGTCATTACATTTATGTAATCTGCTGGCAGGTTGCCCTCAGTCGACCTGAATAAAAAAGTCTTGGGTCCTGCGTCAGTTGCCGCCTCCTCTTCCTTGACGTCAGGTCGCCAGGTGTATAAACCATGCAGCCGATGCCATTTTTAAATCAGTTTTTCTTGCCCCAGATGTCAGGTGCCCACCAAATGGGGAGCAAAAATATATATATAAACTGTAAATATATAAATGCATTTTAGAAACATAAAATTTACCTTCAACTAAAAGCAAATACACCACAAAGGCTTTTGAGTATAGTGAAGGAAAGAAAAGGTATAGAAAAGGGGGCTGGTGGGTGGGTAATCCGGACTACAACAGTGAATACACTAACATCTACATTTATGGTAAGTGTACACAACTGTACTATGTTCTTCGTGTTTCAATGTTGCAGTCATTACATTTGGGTAGAATCCCAAAGCTATGGATGGGAGGATGGAACTAAACGGCATTAGGAGCAGCTATACGGCCCTGCAGAATTGTAGTGCCAAAGCCTGCCCTGGATTTAGAGAAGAGAGGTAAATAATAATGCTTTGTGAACGTATGAACTGAACTCCAAGTAGCAGCTTCTAGAATGTCTTTGGTAGGGACCCCTCTGAGAAAAGCTGCTGAAGTAGAGGCAGCCCTGGTGGAATGGGATCTGATCCCCTTGGGCACACGGTTTACCATGGTGCAAGAAGCAGAAAAGAATGCAATGGCTTATCCATTTAGAAATAGTCTGCTTTGATATAGCCTTCCCCTCTGATCCTGCAGCAAATGCTACCAGTAGTTGCTCAGATTTCCTTAGAGATTTTGTCCTGTTTAAGTAGAATCTTAGTTGTCTGTGTACAGCCAATGAATGCAGAATCCGCTCCCCCTTGTTCTGCGGATTTGGGAAAAAAGGTGGCAGGTGAATGGTCAGGTTAAGAGCCACACTGGATACCACCTTAGGCATAAAAGAAGGATTGGTCCTGAGGGCCACCCTGTCCGGGTAGAAAATAATGAAAGGCTCCACTGCCATGACAGCCTGTAGTTCTGAAACCCCTCTAGCTGAAGTGACTGCCAACAGAAAAGCTGTCTTCCTGGAGAGAAATTTTATATCCGCAGTAGCTGCTGGTTCAAAAGGAGGCAGGGTGAGTTTTTCCAGCACAAAACTGAAGTCCCATGCAGGAGTTGGTGCTCTCCTGGGAGGCCTTACAATTTTGGCCCTTCTGAGGTACTGTTTAAGCAGTGGATGAGAAAAGAGGGGAGGTTCTGTGTTGTAATGAGCCGAGATGGCAGAGTCATGGATTTTTATTGAAGAAAAAGGCCCTTGTTAAGCATCCCAGTTAAGTATTGTAAAATCTGAGGAATATTGGGCTTTGCTGCGTCTATTCCTTGTGCTTGGTTCCAAGCACAGAATCTCTTCCATTTATCAGCATAAAACGTTCTAGTACTAGGCCTTCTGGCCTCCAAAATGACATCCATCACAGGATTACTGAGAGATGTGGTTGGTAAAATTAGTTGATTAACCATGCTGCAAGATTCAGAGTTTGGAGCAGAGTGTGCAGAATTTGATAGTTCTGCTGAGACAATAGGTGAGGTGTTTGAGGCAAGTACCATAGAGGAAGGTGTGACATATTCCTTAGAAATGGGTAAAAGTGTTGGCGAGGCCAGTCTGGAGCAATGAGAATCATTTTTGGTTTTTCCTGTCTGACTTTTAGTAAGACCTTGGAGAATAGAGGCACAGGAGGAAAGGCATAGACTGATAGGTTTTTCCAGCTGAAGGACAGAGCATCCACTTTCCATGCTTTTTTGTGATGAGTTCTTGTGCAGAATTTGTCCAACTGATAGTTTTGGGGAGAGGCAAACAGATCTATGTCTGGGTTTCCCTGTTTCTGTGTTAACATGCTGAACATTTGGGGATCCAGTTTCCATTCGTGCGGGTCCATAATATTTCTGCTTAGGCCATCTGCCAGAGTATTTTGCTTTCCGGGCAGGAATTGAGCTTGAAGATGTATCTGGTAAGTCAAGGCTGTATTCCACAAGGCCATAGCTAGTCTGCAAAGGGGGTAGGAATGGGTACCCCCCTACTTGTTTATGTACCACATAACTGTGGTGTTGTCCGTCTTTATCAGTAATTGTCCTGGATGAAGTAAGTCCTTGAAGGCTGTCAGAGCATTCTGAACAGCTAGCATTTCTTTCTGGTTGATATGTAGATGCATTTGGTTTGGGCTCCATTTGCCCTGAATGCATCTCCCTTGCCAGGTGAGCCCCCCAAGCATAGTCTGATGCGTCTGTAGTTAGGGTTTGGGTGGCAGGGGGTAGAGTGAATGACAGTCCCTTGTTCTGGTGACATGTCTCTGCCCACCAAAGAAACTCCTGTTGCAAGCAGAGAATGAGAGGAATCATTGTTTCCAGGCTGTGACAATGTTGAATCCATAAGCTTTTTATGTACCACTTAAGTTTCCTCATATGCAGTCGCTCCCATATGGAATTAGTAGAATGCGGGATGCCATGAACCCCAAAGCCTGCAGAATTTGTCTTGCAGATAACTGGGTTTTTGTTGTCATTTGTTTTAAGTATGCTGTCAATTGCATTTGGCTGGCATGACGGTAAGCCATCTGGGGAGTTGTATTCAAGCTTGCACCCAGGAATGTAATTACTTGAGAAGGTACCAGTTGTGATTTCTTTTCGTTTATGGTGTACCCTAGGCATGTTAGAAGCCTTTTTACAAACGTCAGATGTTGAAGAAGAGTGTCCTTGTCCTCTGCCTGAATGAGACAATCGTCCAGATAAGGATAAATTTGAATGTTTGTCTGCAGAATGCAACTACTGGTGCCAGGCACTTTGTAAAGACCCTGGGCGCAGTAGATAAGCCAAAGGGCAGTGCAGAGACTTTATAATGCAAAAAGTCCGCTTTGAAGTGGAGGTATCTTCTGCAAGATTCCCTTATTGGGATATGCAGGTATGCCTTTTTTAAGTCTAGAGTTACCAACCAGGCACTCTTGCGTAGCACAGGCAGTGGCTGTTGTAAAGTCAGCATTTTGAATTTTGGAATGTCCAGGAACGTGTTCAGAATTGATAAGTCCAGTATTGGACACCATGATTACTCTTTTCTGGGTACCAGCAAAAGTCTTGAATAAAATCCTTGTCCTTTTTCCTTTTCTGGTACCAGCTGAATAGCCCCCATATCCATGAGGGACATGACTTGGGCCTCTGCCCACTGGTTTTGTGGCAGATCTGGCCATCCGAAAATTAAATATGTACCCCTGGGATACTATGTTTAATACCCACTTGTCCTGGGTAATTAAATGTCAATTTTGAGCATGAAGTGCTAGTTTTCCCCCCAAGGGGGCTGCCAAAAGATAAGAGCTTGGAGATGGTAGAGGAAAATCATTGAGACAGCTTACTGTAGGGTTGTGCTTTGTTACCTCCAGATGTGGAGGTGGAGGCACCCCATTGCTTTGACCTGTAAGATCCCTGTGATTGATATTTGGAGCACCTGGATTTGCCCCGAGTGGCTCTGTTGGACACAGGAAAGGACCAATTCTTAGTAGGCCAGTTCCTACTGAACCTGGGTGGCTGCACTTGCAAGAAATCTTTTACAGTTTGCATACATTTAGCTTGGTCTTCCATTTTCTATAATACCTCTTCTGCCTTGTTACCAAACAGAGTATCATGCTGCAAAGGGGCATCCAACAATTTAGCTTTAACATGATCAGGCAGATTTTGCTCCTTGAGCCAGGCATGCCTTCTTATCACAGATCCAGTTACAGCGGCCCTGCAAGAAGCCTCCAAGGAATCAAAACCACATTGCAAAGTACGCTTTCCAACCTGTTCTGCTGAATGCAATAAATCCTGTAACTCTATTTTCCACACAGTCAGAAATCAACATAATTTTCTGTTTCAGTAAGCCCATCACATGCTGTTGATATCTAAGCATATGAAACTGGCAGTTTAAAGCCCTGATTGGCACAGTTGCAAACAAATAAACCTTCTTACCCCATCTATCCAGCGCCCTGGAATCTATCAGAAGGGGTAAGATTTTTGGCTGTAGAAGCCTTAACGCCCTTGGGACCCTGAGAAATAGTCTTAGCATCAGCAGCAGGATTTTTGAAAAGAAATTTGTGGGATTCGGGAACCCTGTAATATCTGTCTGGCTTACTAGGAGCTGGAGGTAGGGAATCAGGAGCCATGCTTGATTCCAAACACACATCATCCACAATGTCTAATACAGGAGGTATTGCCAAAGGCCTATGCTGAGGAAGAAGAAAATCCCAAAGCCTCTTTTTTGATTCAGAGAAGTTCTGACTCTCCCAGTGAAAATGTTCCCTTAAAGTATGCAAAGTCTCTCCAATAGAGTAATCCTAAGGAGGATATGCAGATGGGATGGATTCCTCTGCATCAGAATCCTCATAAGGTGGAATAGAAAATTCCTGATCAAAAGAGGAATCAAAAGAAATGGAAATCTGATCTGAAGATTCATAATCAGTGCCTTGCCTAGGCCCTCTTAACAGGGTGGGGGGTTGGAAACCCCTGATCAAGGTAATTAAATCCTCAGCCATTTTGATCATTTGTTTTTTAGGCATAGGGGTCTGAGCACGTGGCTCATGGGTCTGTTTTTTAGACACAGAAGTCGGTTTTGACCTTGTTTTTGATGATGGCGTCAGTTTAATATAAAAATGTTGAGGCCTGAAACCACCCTCAGAAGCCGGTGCCTGCTCAGTGGCTCCAGACCCATCCAAGGGAGAGACATCCGCGGGTTCAATACTTTGTGAATCTCGCGGCATACCGGACTCCGAATGGGTCTTGGTAGAGGCCTGCGACGCAAAAGTAGTGGGTATCAGAGGCTGCGAAAGCGCCTCACTAAGTACGGCGAACCGGCGACTGGCTTAGGAGAAGCTTCGTCGGTTTTGGACCTCGGCGGTCTGTCGTTTCCTTGCGTTTTTTGTGAACTCTGGTAGTCGGATTGCTGACAGACATTTCAGGGTAGTTAAATCTTAGGTTCATAGGTTCATAGGTTCATACTAGGCTATCTGCCCAAGGGCATTTATAAGCCCTATAGTTAAGTGTGGCTTCGCCACCCCTTTAGTTTGAATAAAACTATGCCTATCATTTTGCTGTGCCTCTGTCAAGCAGTGATGCTGAAGTAATCCCTGGGGTATATCTGCAATCTCCCATCCATTGGTCAAGATTCCTCTTGAACAAGACCAGAGAGGTGCTCTGCCTCACATGTACCGGGATTTTGTTCCACAGCATAGGAGTCTCTGGGTGATGAATCTGTCCTTTATAACCGTGTCAAGGTTTAAGTCTCCCGCCCTTGTGGTTCTGAGGGATCTAGATTTTGAGGTGAAGCACATTCATCAAATCTGGGTTTGACATGGCCTTATATGTCAGGCACAGGTCACTCTGAGCAAGCGGTATGAGACTGAATAGAGCTGGAGTTCTTTCAGTCGGGCAGCATAAGACATTTTTTGAGACCTTTATCCTTTTGGTGAGGAACTTTGGGCCTTTCAAGCTGCAGCAGGTGTCTGGTCAGATACATTCAACGGGCATTGTACTCAATCATAGGTCTAATAAGTGATGAGTACAGGGGGACGATGACCTCCCTTGATCTAGATGTGAATCCCTTCATGATCAGGTGGGTGATATAGAAGGTTTTCCTAACTACTTTAGCAACATGAGTGTCAAACGAAAGGCTACTGTCAACCTGGGTCCCCAGATCTCTGATGACTTTTTCTGTGCTCAGTGGATTCCCACTTGAACCAAAATATTTTGAAGCAAAAATATACTGACGCTTAATAGTGCGTTGGTTAAATTTAGCACAAAACCGACAGCAAGGCATGTTGTGATCAGGGCCTAGGCAAGGAATACAGTACAAATGAAAATCCTTATGAGGTATTTGCTTCCCACAAGTAATGCAATTATTAACTTTTACTGACATCGGTAAGGAGCAAGAAAAAGTTTCCCCAACGGGGTACTTCGCTTTAGTTTGAAGACTTCGGTTCTGAAACTCGAAAATGAAAATTTCAGGAGTGAGCCGACCGGCACTTGCGAACTGCTTCTACTTCGGGCACCGCGTGGCAAGAAAGACCGATTAAAATGGCGTTGGCTGCATGTTTTATACCCCTGACGTCATGGAAGAGGAGACAGGAGCCAACGCAGGACCCAAGACTTTGTTATTCAGGCCAACTGAGGGCAACCTGCCAACAGATTACCCAAATGTAATGACTGCAACAGTGAAACACGAAGGACATTTGTTAACTTTTACTGACATCAGTTGGAGCAAGAAAAAGGATCCCCAACGGGGTACTCATTTTTTTTGAAGACTTCGGGTCTGAAACTCAAAAAAACTTCAGGAGTCTGCTGACCAGCACTTGCGAACTGCTTCTGCTTCATGCACCGCATGGCAAGAAAGACTGATGTAATGGCGTCGGCTGCATGTTTTATACCCCTGCCGTCATGGAAGAGGAGACCGCATCCAACGTAGAAATCCGAAGACTCTGGTATTCAGGTCGGCTGAGGGCTACCTGCAGGCAGATAACCCAAATGTGATGACTGCAACAGTGAAACACGAAGAACATAGTACAGTTGTGTACCTACCATAAATGTAGATGTTAGAGTGTATTCACTGTTGCAGTCATTACACTTGGGTTATCCTGCTGGCAGGCTACCTGCAGTCGGCCTGAATTCCAAAATCCTGGTCCGGTGTCGGTTGCAGTCTCCTCTTCCCTGACGTCAGTGCGCCAGGGGTATAAAAGATGCAGCCGATGTCATTTTCTTCAGTTTTTCTTGCTCAAGATGTCAGGTGCCCCCAAAAGAGTAAGCTGTAAAAATTATGATCATAAAAAAGCATGCACATAACCTTCATCTACAAGCAAATACACCACATAGGTTGTATAGGATAGAGAGGTACAGATAAGTCCCAGCAAAGAAAAAGGGGGATGGTGGGAGGGTAACCTGGACTGCAACAGTGAATACACTCTAACATCTACATTTATGGTAGGTACACAACTGTACTATGTTCATCGTGTTTCACTGTTGCAGTCATTACACTTGGGTAGAATCCCAAAGCTGAGGTTGGGTGGCTGGGCCTAAATAGAGTTTGGAGTGGCTATGAGGCCCTGCAGAACCGCAGTGGCAAAGCCTGCTCTGGATTTAGAGTAGAGAGGTAAATGGTACTGCTTTGTAAAAGTGTGCACTGAAGTCCATGTTGCAACCTCCAAAATGTCCTTGGTTGGTACTCCTCTGAGGAAGGCTGCTGAAGTGGCTGCTGCTCTGGTAGAATGTGGCCTAATGCCCTTGGGCACTGATTTGCCATGTTGTGAATAGCAGAAACTAATGCAGTGGCCTATCCATTTGGAATTAGTCTGCTTTGAAATGGCTTTTCCTTGCGAACCTGCAGCATATGCCACTAAGAGTTGCTCAGTCTTTCTGAAGGCTTTAGTCTTGTCCAAGTAAAAGCGTAGCTGTCTGTGTATTTCCAAAGAATGCAGAAGTCTCTCCCCCTTATTCTGTGGGTTTGGATAAAAGGTAGGCAAATGTATGGTTTGGTTAAGTGCCATGCTGGACACTACCTTAGGCATAAATGTCGGGTTTGTCCTTAGAGAAACCCTGTCCTGATGGAAAACAATAAAAGGTTCCGCAGCCATTAGTGCCTGTAACTGAGACTCTTCTTGCTGAAGTTATTGCTAGGAGAAGAGTGGTCTTCCATGACAAGCATTTTATCTCTGCTGTATTGGCTGGCTCAAAAGGAGGCATTGTGAGTTTTTCCAAGACAAAATTGAGGTCCCATGCAGGTATTGGAGCTCTCCTTGGAGAGGTCTTATGTTTTTGGCCCCTCTGAGAAACTGTTTTAGCAGTGGATGAGAAAAAATAGGTGGGTCCGTACTGTAATGAGCTGAAATGGCAGAGGCATGGATCTTAACTGATGAGAAGGATAGGCCTTTGTTCAGCATCTCAGTTAGGTATTGCAAAATCTGAGGAATATTTGGTACAAGCGAGTCCATTCCCTGCGCTTGGTTCAAGCACAGAATCTCTTCCATTTTTCTGCATAAGATTTTCTGTTGCTGGGCCTCCTGGCTTCCAAAATAACATCCATAACTGCTTTAGAGAGAGGTGTGTTCTGAATAATTACATTATCCACCATTCAGCCAGATTTAGGGTTCTGAGTTGGCTGTGCAGGATCTGATTGTTCTGTTGGGTCAGCAAATGAGGTATTAGAGGCAATGTCCAGGCTAGGCCTTGAGACAAGCTCTTTAGGATTGGGTACCAGTGCTGGCGTGGCCAGTCTGGGGCAATCAGTATTATTTTTGGCTTCTCTTGTCTGACCTTTAGGAGTACCTTGGAGAGGAGAGGCAGAGGAGGGAAGGCATATACTGTAAGGGCTTTCCAGCTGAACGAAAGGGCGTCCACTTTCCATGCTTGCTTGTGATAAGTCAGAGTGCAGAATCTCTGTAGCTGGCAGTTGTGAGGGGAGGTGAATAGATCTAAGTCTGGGCATCCCCATTTCCCTGTTATGTTGAAGATTTGTGGATCTAGTTTCCACTTGTGAGGATCCATGTGGTTTCTGCTTAGTTTGTCTGCCAAAGTATCTCTCTTTCCTGGCAGGAATTGTGCTTGCAGATGTACTTGATAAGTCGAAGCTGTGTTCCATAAAGTCATGGCTTGCCTGCAGAGGGGGTAGGAATGTGTGCCCCCTTGCTTGTTTATGTACCACATCACTGTAGTATTGTCCGTCTTTATCAGTCATTGTCCTGGATGAAGTAGGTCCTTGAAGGCTGTCAGGGCATTCTGTACAGCTAGCATCTCTTTTTGATTGATATGAAGATGCATTTGGTTTGTAGGCCATGTGCCCTGAATACATTTTCCTGCCATGTGCTTCCCCCAAACATAATCTGATACATCTGTTAGTGTCTGCCTGGCAGTGGGTAAGGTGAATGGCTGTCCCTTGTTGTGGTGACAGGCCTGTGCCCACCATTGAAATTCCTGTCGCAAGCAGGGAATGAGAGTAATTACTGTTTCCAGGCTGTGGCAATGTTGAGTCCAAACACTTTTTAGACACCATTGTAGTTTCCTCATATGCAGTCTTGCGTATGGAATTAGTAGAATGCAGGATGCCATGTAGCCCAGAGCCTGCAGAATTTTTCTTGCAAATAACTGGGTCTTTGTTGCCATGTCTTTGAAGTAAGAAGTCCGATGCCTTTGTTTGTCTGGCATGAGAAAAATCATCTGGGCAGTTGTATTTAAGCTTGCACCCAGGAATATTATCTCTTGAGAGGGTACTAGTTTTGATTTCTTTTCGCTTACTGTGTACCCTAGGCAAATTAGTAATCTTTTTACAAACGCCAGATGCTGTAGTAGAATATCTTTGTTCTTTGCTTGAATAAGGCAGTCGTCCAAGTAGGGATATATTTGAATTCTTCTGTCTGCAAAATGCAATTACTGGTGCCAGGCATTTTCTGAAGACCCTGGGCGCAGTAGATAAACCAAAGGGCAGTGCAGAGAATTGGTAGCGCACTGAGCCAACTATGAATCCGAGTTATCTTCTGCAAGATTGTCTGATTGGGACATGCAGGTATGCCTCTTTGCGATCCAAAGTTACAAGCCAAGCCTCCTTGTACAGCATGGGCAGAAGCTGCTGTAGAGTCAACATTTTGAATTTTGGGATGTCCAAAAAAGTATTTAGAATAGACAGGTCCAGAATTGGTCTCCAGGCTTTGTCCTTTCTTGGTACTAAGAAAAGTCTTGAGTAAAATCCTTGTCCCTGCTCTTGTTGTGGCACTGGCTGAATAGCCCCCATGTCCATGACAGATGAAACTTGTTTTTGTGCCTCTTGCCATTGATTGCACGGCAGGTCTGGCATACCTTTTGCCTTTGGAAGTGTGTGAATGTGGAACCTGTAGCCCTGAGAGACTATATTTAAGACCCATTTGCCCTGGGTGATCTTGTGCCAGTTTTGTGAAAAAAGTGCTAGCTTTCCCCCTAAGGGTGCTGCCAAAAAATAAGTGCTTGGCACTGGCAGAGGGAAGTCATTGGCACAGTTTTCTATAAGGCTGTGATTTGTCTTCTCTGCTTTTGCAGGTAGAAGCACCTCATTGTTTGGGCCTGCATGAGCCCTGGGGCTGTTGCCTGCCTCTAGGGAGTCTGAATCTGCCTCTTTGTGGTCTGTCGGACATTGGAAAGGACCAATTCTTAGAGGGCCAGTTCCTGCTAAATCTGGGTGGCTGTACCTGTAAGAAATCCTTTACTGTCTGCAAAGATTTTGCTTTATCCATTTTCTTCAACACCTCTTCTGCCTTAACACCAAACAAAGTATCATGCTGTAATGGAGCATCCAATAATTTTGCTTTAACATGATCAGGCAGATTCTGCCCCTTTAACCAAGCATGCCTTCTAATAACAGAACCTCTAACAGCGGCCCTGCACGAGGCCTCCAGTGAATCAGAGCGACATTGCAAAGTATGTTTTCCCACTTGTTCAGCTGCATGCAATAAATCCTGCAAATATTTGTTCTCAGTACATTCAGAATTTGTCAACATTTTTTTTTTTTAACAAAGACATTAAGTATTGCTGATATATGAGCATATGGAATTGACAATTTAAAGCCCTTACAGCCAAGGTAGCAGAAGTGAAAACTTTTTTTCCCCCATCTGTCCAAAGCCAGAGAATCTCTATTTGAGGGGACAGGGTTTTTGGCAGAAGCAGCCTTGACCCCTTTGGGACCCCTGTGAGATAGTTTCTGGGTCAGCAGCAGGGTTTTTGTAAAGAAATGTATGGGAGTCTGGAACCCTGTAGTATCTGTACGGCTTAACAGGAGCAGGAGGTAGAGTGTCTGCAGACAGGCCGTTCTCTGAAAAAACATCATCTACCATGTCTAGAACAGGGGGAATTGCAAGAGGTCTGTGCTGAGGAAGTAAAAGAAAGTCTCCAAGTCTTTTCTTAGAATCGGAATAATCCTGGCTCTCCCAATGGAAATGCTCCCTCATGGTATGCAGGCTTTCCCCAAAAGAATAGTCCTCAGGAGGAGAAGCTGAAGGAATAGAATCTTCAGCATCAGAATCCTCATAGGGAGGAACAGAATATCCCTGATCAGAAGAGGAATCAGAGGAAATGGAAACCTGATCAGAGGAATCATATTCAGTGTCTTGCCTAGGCCTCTTATCAGGAGGGGGATGGGAACCCCTGATCAAAGAAATTAGGTCTTCGGCCATTTTGAGCATCTGTTTCTTAGGCATAGAAGTCTGTCCTGGAGAATGCTGTACTGGTTTCCTTGTCTTTAAAACTGTTTTAGACTTTGTCTTGGATGCTGAAGTAGGCTTTATATAAAGTTGCGTAGGTCTGAAGACACCCTCAGAAGCCGATGCCTGCTCAGCGGCTCCGGACCCATCTGAGGGATTAATTTCCGAAGGGCCAATACCTTGAGTATCCAGAGGCCTGGCTGTCTCCACGTGGGAGTCGGAGGCGGCCTGTGGCTCTGAGGTAGTGGGAGTCAGGGGCTGCGAAAGTGCCTCACTGAGCACCGGCGACTGGCCTAGAAGAGGCCTCGCCGTCGGTTTTGGACCTCGGATGCTTGTCCTTGTCTTCATCCTTGCGTTTTTTATGAATTCCGGTCGGTTGTTCCAACGGCATTATGTAGTTAAACCTTCTGCCAAAATAATAAAAAGCAAAACCGTACCGACGCTTTAGTGCATTGGTTAAATCTAGCACAAAACTGACACCTAGCAACATTGTGGTCAGGGCCTAGGCAAGGAATACAGTAAGAGTGGAAATCCTTATGAGGTATTTGCTTCCCACAAGAAATACAATTGTTAACTTTTTCTGACATCGGTCTGGAGCAAGAAAAAAAAGTTTCCCCAACAGGGTACTTAGCTTTATTGAAGACTTCGGATCTGAAATTCGATTTCGAAAATCTCAGGAGTCGGCCGACCGGTACTTGTGAACTGCTTTTGCTTCAGGCACCGCGCAGCAAGAAAGACTGGGGAAAATGGCGTTGGCTGCATCTTTTATACCCCTGGCGCACTGACGTCAGGGAAGAGGCGACAGCAACCGACGCCGGACCAGGACTTTGGAATTCAGGCCGACTGTGGGTAGCCTGTCAGCAGGATAACCCAAGTGTAAAGACTGCAACAGTGAAACACGAACATCTACTCTGTTATTGCTTACATTTCTGTATTTTGTTTGTGAAATGTTTTGTATTTCGCCCAGGCTGAGGCTGAAGTTGGCCAGTACTGATGAGTGCACTACCCCAGTAAACAAATACAAATAAATAAACCACAACTGGAGTAGTAAGGGTGGAGACCTTTTCTACAAAATCTTAACACCCGGATGCAGACACCACATAGAATACGTCATCCAAGTAAGGGGAAAAAAATGAAACTCCCTGAGTCAGACAGTGGGCCACTACTGGAGCACCACATTTGGTAAGCACTCAAGGTAAGTGGAGAGTCCGAAGGACAACAAAGAAAACGGATATCAAAAACAAAACACAACTCCAAAAATCTCCTAAAATAAGCAATGGGGATATGATGATATGCAGCCTTCAAGTCCAAGGTCACCATAAAGCAGTAGTCCTGCAACAGGGAAATACTGTCTTCAACATGAGCATCTTGAACTTGGGGACCTTGACAAATACATTCAGGAAGGAAAGGTTTAACACTGAAGACAGCTCTTTTTTGGGAGCCATGACAATTCTGGGAGTAGAAACAGTCTGGTACAATGGATGAGGGGGAGCCCCTTTGAATAGAGGTGGATGTTCTTTTCACCGTCAACTGCAGCCCCAGCCAACAATGTTGAGCACCCACTTGTCAGAAACAGACTCAGAGCATTAAGTCAGTGGACAAAAAAAGCTAGATTAATACAATGTATCGGTTATATGTTCAGCCCAGTACAAAACAGACAAAAAAAACTTAATTCTCCCTCTACACAGCAGTATGAATGTCATTTCTGCAGAGATACTATGCTAAACATTGATGTCTTTTTTCTCAGTGCAGTTTCAGCTGTCCAGCACAAAGCACAAAGAAATAGTCACAACAAGCCCCAAACTTAATAATGGCTAGTTTCAACGCTGCATATAAAGATAACACCTAAAATATGCTTAGACCAGGAATTAAATTTACACACACACAAAATTTCTATTAGAAAAGTTTCACAAAGAAAATATCACCAAAATCACAATTTAAATGACAAAATCGTTTAAAATGCTGCAAATCTACTCAATTCTCTCAAATAATCATAGCCCCAGAGTAATAAAAACGTAAAAATAGCAAGTTTTCTAGTCAAAACTTTCAAAACTAAGCCTTTAATCAGTGGAAATAACAGCCATGTTTTACTTGAGATTCTGGCAGGCATACATATGTGCAAAGGCACATTGCCGAATGGGCGTATTGTCAAACCGTTGATCCGAATTTCATTACGCCAATGTCCCTAAATGTCGTAAAATAATTGACATTCCTGATCGGTCCACCGCCGAAACGAGTGCTACCTTGGGTCAAAAAAGGGGACAAGGTTTTGTACGTCGGCACTTCAGGTTTCGCAGTTTTCGCAGTTCACAACAGCGTCGTAGATTTGACCGAACATATGAATGTATACCTTCTGGCAGCATGAGTCAATGAGAACTACATTAAAATGATCTTAGAGCAGAATCTTGAGGAAACATTCACCCATGGGCCCTAAGATATATTCAAATGGTTTAAACCATCCAAAAACTTAGAAACAGCTTAAAATCATTGTAAAACTCATACTGCAAGAGAAATAAAACTCCATGTACATACAACTTTCCAAAAAAGAGAGAACAAGCAAATCAGCAGAATACACAATTCAACCATAGACAGAAAAAGGCAGAGGGAGGAATAAAACCCCCAAAAGGTTTCTTGCATAAGCTCTGTAGCTGAAGTAATCCAAAGAAAAGCCAGTGGCTCTAGAAAAGTAAAAGAGTCATATCTGTGGGTCTGAAGGGCAGTCTTAACCCTGCCAGGCGATTGGCCCTTCACACTCACAAACAGGAAGTGGGAGGAGCTTTGAGCTTTGATAGACTGCTAGAGGGAATGTAGCAGGGCTCGACTACCCATACACCAGTAAGGCAGTGTGTCTGCTAAACACAACTTCAAAACACCTTTTTTGTGGGAGAAGCTGAAGGCAGAGTTTTATAATGTTCCTATTAAAAGAATATAATTTACTAAATGGTCCCTTAAAGTGACCAAAAATCCTCAAGACTAACAGTATTGTAGATGGGGTGGCCGTAGTGGTGCAGCAGTTAGCGTTGTCACCTCACAGCAAGAGGTTATCCAGTTCGATTCTCTGTTGGGCTGCCTTCTGTGCGGAGTCTGCATGTCCTCCCAGGGGTCATGTTGGTTTCCTCCAGGTGCTCCAGTTTCCTGCCACATTCCAAAGACATGAAGTAGGTGGACTGGTCACTCTAAACTGCCAGTAGGTGTGAGTGGTACAGATGAACTACTGTGGCAGGGCTAGCCACCCGGCAGTGTAAAACATGGCTCGAGATGATTGCCACTGTTAAAGCGACACCGCGGGTAGAGGCAGATGGTACTAAACAAAACGCAATATAAACTAGTTTTTACAGGTGTCAACATATTCAGCCTTTGAGAAAGTATGAAAGAGAAAGGGGGACATGGTTGGGCCAGCTGAAATGTAATAGGTGTTTACTAGGCTAAAGACTACAAAGGTCTTTTTAAGCCTAACCATGCATCCCAAAACTCTGGTAAGTTTGGATACTCTTGATAAGTGTAAGCAGGGGCTTGGGAGATGAACAATTTAAGGGGTAATTAAGACATTGGTAATTTATGAAAGACTGGCAGATCAGTGTAAAAACTGTAAACAAGGACTAAAGGGAGACTACTTAGAAGAGGCCTAGAAATTCTTATGTATGCAAGTTGCTGCCAATGCTTCCTGTGGGATGAGTGAGAACATGACATATACTTGTATATGTCTTTCCACGTCAGTTTTATGCCTTACCTTTCATACATATAAATAACTCAAGTATGGGCGTTAATGCCCATCTAAGCCTGTCAATATACCAAAACAGTTGTTCCCATAGTAAGTGTCCAGAATGTTCTTAAAAATATTTAAACTGGTGCTTGCTCTATTGTAATCTGGTAAACCTGAAGTAAGGCACACACGGAGCTCAGCAAAATGGACAACTGCTTTAATGAAAAAGCACAAAAACAATCCACAGCAAGCTAAATCACAGCAGCAGAACACAGCAAACGACATTGCAAAGCACAAGCAAAGCACAAGCAACAGCACAATAACGCTGTAAAGTTAATCCACATACATTTTCGTCACAATAACTTCAGATACCTAACCTCTCTTCCTTTGATGAATAAACTAATCTAATTCAAATGAACCAATGAGTGAACAAATTCAATTACACATGCAAAATGCATTAAAACACATGAAACTTAAAAGTGAATGAATCTAAAAGTTAAAATCAAACGTATATATAATAAATAGATATAATAAATAGATATGCATATATTTTGTTATATAAAATGCTGGATAATATGCTTTTTAAGTTTAAAGCATTGGAAATGGACAACATGCATCTATAACATTGTTTGCAATTGAACATTATTCCTAAAGGTCTTCGGGTGTGTAAATACCCCAACAATGTTGTGGAAAACTCAGACTTTCATAAGGACCTTATTTGTGCATTTGATAAATGTGCGTTTGAAATTATGAAGGCTATAATTAGAAACAATGAGTTGGAAATGGATAAAATGTTTTCTCAGACTGAAATTATTAATAACTGTCACCGATTTAATGTTTGGCATTGAGTGTGTGAAAGAGTTAAATATCATGAAATGTTGAAAGATGTAGAAGTAAAATGTACTAGGATTTATGAAAGAAAATTTAGAAAGGTGGAAAGGGACGTAAAGGAGTACAAAAACAATACACAATACCCTAAACCAAAGAACACATGGGGTAATTTTCACAACAAACCACATGAGTATAGAGGTGAAAGAGACATGGGGTATGACAATTTACCAGCTGAAACTCAGTTTAATAGTTATGACATACATGACCCTTTAGAGTTTCCCTCCCCAAGGAGATCAGAGAGACTCAAGAACAAGGACCCAGTAGACTACAGGTATGGTTATCAGAACCAGAGGGGTTGAAAGGTACCATGGAGGTAATTCCTTCAGATGAAATAGTGATTAATAAATGTATGTTTAGTTACAATGGTTTTCACATTTTTAAATTATACCCTTACTCCCATTACTAAGGGTCATTTCAACTTATTTACTAAAGGTTTTACTTTTATTCCTAACGTTAAGGCCAATATAGCAAAGTTATTAGTGGATTTTAAACTTTTTATAAGGCAGAAAAATTTAGAGGTATTTTTTAATGGTAATAGAAGAAAAAATACCACTGTTTTAACAAAGAGTAGTACGTTCAATCTGCCCCTTCACCCCCAGCTTAGGAATTTTGAGGTTTTGGTTGAAAAGGAGCTAAGAGATAAACTTAAGTACAACAAGGTTAGTCCAAACCTTTCTACGGAAGAAATGCATACAATCAGTTTATGTAGAGAGAATAAAAGTCTTAGAATCATGAAGCCTGATAAGGGAGGTGGGGTGGTTTTTATGGATCACATTAATTATGAGGCAACAATGTTTGATTTGTTAAATGACCAATATACCTATGAGAGAGTGTCTATGAATGAAATTCATATTGCTTATAAAAAACTTTCCCTCTGTTTGAATGATTTAGTTTTAGAGGGGCTTATTGATTTGGGAACATATAATTATTTACATGTTGAACAACCCAAAGTGCCTTGTAGTTTTGGTATACCAAAGGTCCACAAAAATCCTGATGACCCTCCTCTCAGACCTACTGTATCTGCGGAGGGTTCTATTACTGCTCCACTGGCAAAATATGTAGATGTACATCTCAAGAACGTGGTGATGGAACATCCTAATGTGTTAAAGGATTCTTGGGATTTTTTAAGGCATATTAATAATTCTAAACAGGTTGACCCCTCTAGTTTTATCACTTTGGATGTTGTGGACCTATTTACATGTATTCCTCACGAGATAGGTTTAGTTTGGTTTGAAGAGGTTTTTGGGAAGCAAGAATAATATTTCTTTCAAGGTATTTCATACATGCCTTGTTTTAATGGAATTGATTTTAAACAATAATTTTATATTCTTCCAAGGGGAATATTTTAGACAATCTAAAGGCGTAGCTATGGGTGCCCATTGTGCACCTACATATGCCATCATTTTATTGTATTGGGAAGAAAAATTTGTTCACAATTCTAATTTTAAATACTGGAACTACTATGGGCACTTACTGGATGATGTTTGTCTTTTTTAGAACAATACCCTGGAAAAATTCATGGAATTTTTTTGATCTTTCAAATACAACTAATTTTTTAAAATTCACCTATAAAATAGATGAAGTTGAATTGTGTTTTTTAGATGTAAATATACAGAGAATGGGGGAAAGTCAAAAAATTTTGGAAAATATACATTTTCTAATGCTTACTTGCATTATACAAGCTCTCACCCACATTTTCAAAAAAGAGTAATAGTTAAAGGTCAGTTGGTGAGAGCCAGTAGGATGATGTCAGACTATCTGGATTTTAATACTGAATGTGAATTTATTAAGAGTATGTTTGGAGCAAGGGGGTACCCAATAGATCTCCTAACGTCAGTTATTGTAGAGGTTAAGGAAGGAAGAACAGGAAGATTTGCTAGAATTTTGGGTGTACCCCTACCTACATTGGAAGTACAAAATATTGAGGCAAACACTGCTATTGCCACAACTTTAGATAAAGGTTTTCATTCTGCCATGTTTACCACTTTTGACGGGGAGAGTAATCTGGTGAGAAGTATTCTTAGTAAAGAATGGAAAAAAATTGCTAGTTTGTCTGATTTAAATCATATCTTTGAAAATCCATTTAAATGTGTATATAGGAAGGGATGTAACATCAATAATATATTGGAAGGGACAAACCTCCTTAACCCCACTAATAACAATAACAAAAAAGGGACACGAAAATGCGAGCGTTGCCCATATTGCATTAACATCAAGGAAGGTGATTCTATTCTTTTGAAAAAGGGGAACAAGTACATTACTACTCAAGGTTTTGCCAGCTGTAATACCGCAAGAGTGATTTATATTGCTACATGTGAAATCTGTGACTCTTTTTACATTGGCAAGACCGGGAGGAAATTGAGGCAGAGAATTTACGAGCATTTGTATGAGATAAGGAAAAGAAAAGATAATAATGCTCTGTTTAAACATCAAAACAATAGTGGCAAAGCTAAATTTCAGTTTTTTGTCATAGAAGTAGTCCCACGAGACCCCAGGGGAGGGCCTTGGGAGACTCGGTTGGAATATAGGGAGCTATATTGGCAAATTATTCTTGATGCAAGTTCTGCCCCTGGTTTAAATGAAATGTTATCCTTGAAACCTGTGCTGAAATTGAGATCAGCTAAATTATGGTATGTTATTATTATAATACTTATATTTTTAAATAATTTTATATATTATATATGCAAGCATTTTAAGGTTTATTTTAATAATACATGCATTTATCTTTTAACAAGATGAACATGCATTTAATTTAATTTTATTTTTATTTTTTATTTTATTTTACATTTGTTGACCGGGCTAGTCCAACTGGATACATGTCCATTTTCAGTAGAGGCCCGGGGAGAAAAGCTCCATAGAGGGTAGTTATGACAAAAAACATCAGGAGATAAGAATACAAAGTATTACTTTCAAAGTCACATGAGCAATTAAAAGGGTTATACAGATAATATAAATAGGTAAAACATTCTTAGGTAGTTGGAGTATCCTAACTACAAATGAAGACCACTGAATTATGGATTGGATGGATATTAGGTAGTAGTGGGCTGTTTGCTATTAATCAGGATTAGAACATGGGCATAACCAATCAGATTTTAGTAGATCTTTGAGTTGTTTTTTGAATTGGTTGAGTGAGGTCTCGTGTCTTAGGTTGTTTGGGAGGGCATTCCGGGATTTTCCAATGGAATTAGCATAGAGTGCTTCACCTCCTGAATTGTTAGATTTAATAGTTTGAATTTGTAGGCTTTTGGAAGATCTAAGGGATGTAAGGTTAGAGTAGGGAATGAATATTTTGGTCATTGCGGGGGTTTTGTCAGGATGGTGGATTGTTTTGAATGCCTCAATGAGTTGATTGAGTTTGAGAATGTTAGGTAGTTCTAACCAATGTAATGTTCTGAGATTGTTACAGTGGTGTGTACGATAGGGCATTCCTGTTATAAATCTAGCTATGTGGTTATAGGTTGTAGATAGTTTGTTGAGTTCTCTTTTATTAAGGAAGGAGAATATCGGGGAGGCATAGAGGAGTGTGGAAAGGAGGTGAGTCCGGGCAATGGTTAATTTAGTGTGTGGGGTTACGAAGTTCTTAATTCTGTACATGGACCCGAGTTTTTTGTTTACCGACTTAATGGTCAGGTTGATACGAGTATCAAATTTAAGCTTGTGGTCTATGGTCACACCAAGTAGTTTGGTGTGGGAGACAGGGTCAATTATGGTCCCATTATTGGATGTCACGTGAAAGTTGGGGTGGTTGGAGCTAGGAGATTGATTTCCTTGAGGGGTGGAAGTAGTGGGGAAAAACAGAAGTAATTTGGTTTTGGATGGGTTAAGTAAGAGTTTTAGTTCCAAGAACCATTTTTCAACTAGGGAAAAACAGTTTTGGGTGGCAACTTGGAGTTTGTCGAGGGAGCTGTCGGAGCAGATCAGGGTAGAGTTGTCTGCATATTGTATGCAGGTGGCTTTAGGAATGATAGAGTGCAGATCGTTAATAAATAATGAGAAAAGAAGAGGACCAAGGATAGATCCTTGGGGAACACCGATATTTGTGGGGAGTAGGTCGGATAAGCTATTTTCCCATAGAACAGCCTGATTTCTATGAGAAAGGTAGTCATTAAACCAGTCTATGGTAGTTTTGCTAAGGTAGTATGCCTCCAGTGTGTGGATCAACTGTTGGTGATTAACCATGTCGAAGGCTTTGGATAGATCAAGAAAGAGCCGAGGTTATAAATTTATTGTTTCGATTGTGGTTAACTGAGTCAATAAAGGAAAGGAGAGCAGTAGTTGTGCTGTGATGGGGGCGGAAGCCATGCTGGGTGTGAGACAGGAGATTGTTTCGAGTAAGATGGGTAATGAGCTGCTTGTGAATGCAGCGTTCCATGATTTTGGCTAGAGTAGATAGTATAGCTATGGGTCTGTAGTTTGATGCGTCAGTGGAAGATCCACCTTTATGTAGAGGGATGATGTGGGAGATTTTCCAAATAGAGGGAATAGAAGCTTCTGAAATGGTCCGGTTAACCAAGATAGAAACAGGGTAGGCTATGGCATCAGATGCAATTTGTAGGTAGTTGGCTGGGAGTAAGTCAGCCGCTAAGGTGGTTGGTTTGAGTTTATTTAGGAGGGTTCTAATATAGGAGGTAGGTACGGGTTGGAGGTTGAAGGCGGGTTGAGTTTGGACTTTGGTTGAGGATGTAGCCAAGGGAGAAGTAGTAAGTTGGTTGGCGAGGGACTGAATGGTTTCTGTGAAAAATGAATTAAAGGTGTTGGCTATTTCTCTAGAATCTTTACCAATGAGTTTTTCAAGGGTAGGGGTGGTGGGTTTGCCTGGATGAAGGAGGTGATTAAAACCGGCCCAGAATTTCTTGGGATTATTCTGGTGTTTATTTTGGAGGTGACAGTAATACTGTTTTTTGTCAGACAATACGGCTGCTTTAGTTGAGTTTCTAAGTTGGAGAAACTTGATGCGATCTAGTGGGGTTTTAGAGGCTCTCCATTTGTGCCAGGCCTTGTCTCGATGTTTAATTTTGGCTTTAGTGTCCTTTGTTAGCCAGGGTGCAATGCGTACCTTAGTTTTAGTGAGACGATTAGGAGCATGCGAGTCGAGTATTTTTAGGAAAATGTTATTAAAATATAACACTCTCATCTATGGGTAAGGTTTTTAGGATGGACCAATTACATGCCTTAAGATCTGCAATGAAATGGTCCGGGACAAAATTCTTACTGTTCCTGACTAGTCTGGATTGTGGATGATTTGAAGTTGGACACTTGTGCTTTATAATAAAGGTAATCAGGTGGTCACTAAGGTCGTTGGGAAGGGTCCCTGTAGTATAATTATTTGGAGCCTTGTTTGTAAGTATCCAGTCAAGGATGCTCTCTTTTTGTTGGGCATTACCAATTCTGGTAGGAGATAGAATATTTTGTGAGAAACCATGTAAGTTAATGGGGAGAGGATTTGGGAGTTCGGAATAGAGGGCCCAGTTAATATTAACATCCCCTAGAATTATCGTTTCTTGGGGATAGTTGGTAGCAAGCCAAATGAGGATTAGTTCTAGGTTTTCAATATTTTTGCCTGGTGGTAGATAAGTTACTATGAGATTAATACTTTTTTGGTTGTTTAGGCGAATCTTTAGAGCAATTAGTTCAAGGTTGTGGATTTTTGGGGGTTGGAGTGGGTTCATGGTGATGTTCAGGGAGTTCTTGAACATGACAGCTATTCCCCCACCTTTTCTGGTTATTCGATCGCTCCTAAGGATGCTATATCCAGGTGGGATAATTTCTTCATCCTTAGTGCATGGTTTAAGCCATGTTTCCGATAGGCACACACGGAGCTCAGCAAAACAGGCACAAGATGGTGCTATTTCATTGTATTTTGGATTCAATTTAAGCTTCTGCTTTTGAAAAAAACATTTTTAGAAGCATTTCAGGTTTGTGTTGGTAGTACTTACATTTAACGAAGCAATTTTAACTAAGGTTTATGTTTGAAGCATTTTATATAACAAAATATATATACATATCTATTTATTACATCTATTATATATACTTTTGGTTTTAACTTTTAGATTCATGCACCTTTAAGGTTCATGTGTTTTAATGCATTTTGCATGTGTAATTGAATTTGTTCACTCATTGGTTCATTTGAATTAGATTAGTTTATTCACCAAAAGAAGAGAGGTTAGGTATCTGATGAAGCTAGTGACGAAAATGTATGTGGATTAACTTTACAACGTTACTGTGCTGTTGCTTGTGCTTTGCAATTTCGTTTGCTGTGCTGCTGCGATTTAGCTTCCTGTGGATTGTTTTTGTGCTTGTTCATTAAAGCAGTTGCCTGTTTTGCTGAGCTCCATGTGTGCCTTACTTCAGGTTTACCAGTTTTTATCTTGGGCACTCAGACCACTGGTTTGGTTTATTGTAATCTGGTCTACTCCATGCATCAGCTGCTCTCACAGAGAACCAGTTAGTACACTACCTTAAAACTCTCTCATTCTCAATTAAAAGTAGAGTGTAAATCCAATTCTGTTGTATTTACTATTTGGTTTGCAAGCATATTTTGTTAGATGATGACTAATTTTCAAAGTTGCTCATCTCTGCAGAAATAAAATAAACGTAAGAGATGTCAAAAGGTACAGCTTAAATGAATATGTATGTATGTATGCATGAATGAATGAATGAATGAATGTTTCCAACTTCACATTCTTACCCACTGCATTTTTTCTGAGGTATTTTATACATCACTCTCCTAATGAGAGATGTGTCAATGATTAGCTAACTTCAGCAGATTTGATTACAATTAATTTTACACTGGAGGTGGCAATAAGGGGCATAATTATTCACACTGAAAATAAAATCAGAGAGGAAAAACAAAGTCTGGGATATTCTGCTTTGAAGACTCTGAGTTCATTATGCCACAAGCAATGAGAAACATTTAAGTCCACAACTGAACTCATAAGGGCATCCAACGCAGTACAGATGTAACCTTGTCACACTTACTGAAAAGGCAATCCACTACCACGTTATTCAATTAAATGGCTAGCAGTCCAGTATGAAACCAGATAACCAAGGTCTACAAGCAATCTTGGACAATGATGTGCAACTCCTTCCGCCTTGTTCACAGATTCCAAGCTGTGAGCTTTATAAAGCAAAGCGTTTAACCAAAGAAGTGAAGCATCAACCACTAGTTTGACAACACTCTTTTACGCACTGGAACCCTGTAAGGTCATCAAGGACTTCAGGCCACCACTTGATGGCGTCATACTATGCGCCAATAATAAAAAAGGGAAAATTCCAGGTTTTCCTCCTGGTATGACCAAAGAAATGTGACGATCCACTGGAATGTGCACTTATCACAACTGATCTGAAAGAGCTATGCCAAGCTTACAGTAGTAAAACCTAAATCTCAAGGGTTCCTTGAAGGAGCAGAATACTCAATCAAATAAGGACAATCTGGCATCCTCCATGTTGAAAAAATAGCAAAAGTCAAGAATTTCCAAACCTTTCACAGATCTTCAACTAAAACTCTCTAATCCTCTTTCTGGAAGAGTCTAAGTGGTCCTTTTAGTCTGCACATCGTCTTAAAAGGTGTCAGATAGTGCAGGAAGGACAGGCTAATGATCAAGTCAATCCAGAAGTGCTGCAGTTTGCTACAAGCAATGCCAACGGCATATTAACAGCCTAATGGTGGTAATGTTTGTCTAAGCTTCAACAAAAATACAGAATCTGCTATGATGGGTTCCATGAATGACAGCAGCATGTTTGGAGAGTCTGGGTTGATGCAGTTTTCTTTTTGGAAACCACGGATGCGAGGTTAGAAAAAGGAAGCATACACTGCTTTTGAATGGGTGATGTCAAATACGAATGGGGCACTTCCTGTAAAAGATTTACTTTTAGCATCCATGACTGCAAAGAGCTGCTTCACATACCCCCATATCCCATTCCTGAGAACATGTGGTGAACTGCATATCAGGCAGGAAAAACAGGACACCTCATGAAAGAACATCTAAAACATTTTGCGCTACCTTTAAACGTGATCCTCAGCCAAAAGTAATGGCACAAGCAGAAGCAAAGATGTGCAAATGCTTCAGCCTCACAAATCAAATTAAGAACACAACCCTGATCTCCAACATCAGCCACAACACCTTGACTGCAGATTTGCAGGCCTCAAACTCTAATAAGGTGTGCAGTTTACTGGTGGTCTAGCCTGGGAAATGCAATTTTACTGTCTCAACTACTCAGCTGACCAAGTTTTATTCCAAAGATCTGTCCCCTTAACAGGCAAACCGGTACAAGACAAAGTCAAATGTCAGGGCCAGGCTGCCCTCCCTTTATACACTATCCTCCATTTTTCCTTACTAGCTGGTGTTCAACAATGTCAACCGAGGCTGCAGTCTTTCAGGGTATCTCATGAAAATGCTCATTCTCTGCACCTCTTTACCATGTCAGAGAATTCACCACACAGTGCAAAATCCAAACCCCATCTCAAAAAGAGGAGTTCACAAGCATAAATGGCACCTGCAAAGCTAAAACAGCCAGAGCTGCCTGAGAGAAATAAAATGAAGTCAACCAATTGGTGTTAAATGCATGGAAATGACGACAGAAAGCAAGAAGGCAGGCAAGTGTGTACTTGTTACAAGGCAGAAGGCATCATCACCACCTCTAAAGCCAGGGTGGTGTGAAAGTAGATGTCACTGTGATAGCCCAAGCAACTCTGTTTTACGACTCTATAAATGCCTTACAAACTTAGTCAAGTCAGACTTTACTGGGCAGAAATGAAAAATGCAGAAAAGCGCACACACATATAGCAGAAAAACAAGTATGACCACACAGCCAGGATAGTGTAAAGGTGAGTAACACTGACATGACAGTCTTAGTGACTTTTCAGTAACAGTCTACATACATGCTTTATTCGAGGGAGTCAGACAACCTTAAAACACAGTCATCTGCTCTTTTAACAGGTTTCAGTTATCAAAAGCACATCCTGACTTTTTGTCACGTCATTTCACTTTCTCATAGAATATGAGCCAGCTAGCCACATAGTTAAACTTGAAAGTCAATATTAAATCTTCAAGGGGATCACCAACCTAGAATATTGAAAGCAGTTTGTGAAGTTTCAACTGTGAAGCTACTTCATGGAAAGTTAAACACTTTTTCTAATACTTACAAATACAATGGTCTTAATCCCCTGTCAGATGTTTCCCAGACCTTCTATTCCAGAATAAGAAAGAGCCTGCTATCAACTATGTCACATTTTTAGTAGTGCATACAACCAAATTATAGTAGTCAGTTTGGAAGAAGGAAGATTCGACCCTAATGCAATTGTATAATTTTCATGTTTAAATGTACATGTATTGTCTATGGGAGTAGCTAGTGGACAGTATGACCCCAATTTGACCCCAGACTATTTGATCCCAATTACATATTAAAAAAAAAAAGTTTCTGAAGTTTTATAATAGCATTTTATTGCTTAATATTTCACTTATGATTTTTTCCACGAGAATTTAATATATTTAACTTTTTATAAGTAAATGTTTATTTAACATTGTTTAATTTGCAAATATAATTCATTTAAAAGTTTTTTTTAACTTATCAATATTTAACATTGTAAACATTTTAAATTAACATTAATATTATATGTATGTCAAATGCAAATGCTTTAAACATTTATAGAGACTCATGAGTTTTTTTTTGGTAATCTTTTGACATTTTCTCAGTAACTATATGAACGCACGAGCTGTATAGAACTTTTTTTTCTTTATGTCAAAATGTCTGTGGTTTATTTTTTTCTGGCCTTGTCATTTCAGTGGGGTCAAACCATCCAGGGTCAAAATGTTCCATACCAGTCTGTTTGCATTAGCCTTTTTCTTAACTTATAAATGCACTGCATATCCTGGAACCACTCTGTTTTCCTGTTCAAATTCTGAATCACTGGAACTTAAGAATATGAAGCGAGTTACACCCACCAAATGCCTGAAGAAGCTTGCACTTTTTCCTTCTTCAGATGACATACAGCTAAAGTGGGGTGAATGGGGAAGCCATCCCAGCAGCAAGGTGGCAGGCAGCGCAATCGGCAGATGGTGACTGCACAGGGTACATTATCGACATTTCTGAATGCCACTGTGGAAATGAAATGCAATACTGATGCTACTGCCAGGACTGAAGCAGTCGATGCTTCATGAGGTACAAGCCATAGCAAGTGGTTTGCTACTGTTTTTAAAAGTAGAGAAGTCTGCTCTTCAATTAGAATTTGAAGGGTACAGACTGAGGAAGACCTGATTTGGCCAGGAAGAATTTCATTGGGGAATCCCCCCCCTCCTTTTTTTGCTTCTCAACATAAGAGTTGAGGGTTGCCCGATAAGGACACTGGCCACTTGATAAGACAGCTACACTTCCCTTTTTCAGTATTTCTGTACCATCTACCATATTGCTATGAGTGTAAAAACTGTTATTAAATTGCCTTCCATGTTGGAGCTTTTCTCCCCGGGCCTCCGCTGAAAAGGGCTTTAGCTCAGTCTGATACTCCTGGTCAACAAATGCAAAATAAATAAATAAATCTGAATGGATACGTCACTTACGTTTACAGATATTTTAAATGTTTCCTGACAGCTGGTACATAGCTCATGCAGAGCTCAGTACCAGCTTCCATATGGTTGAAGAAAACTAAAACCTCCCAGTCTTCCACTACCAACTTAACTTTGGGGGAGGGGAAGAAATACGTCAACAATGAGTAAACGAAGGGCAAAAGGTCAGTTTAACAAGACATTTACTTAAACTCCAATGTAACAGTCAAAATTGCAGGGGAGCCATATACTGTTTTACAGCTCCAATATATTAATAATGTATAAACAGGAACTTGGAGAGGGACACAGTTTCATGCTTTAAAGACACAGGCAAAGCTCGATACTACCAAAAACAAAGTTCCCATACTTATCAATTACACCATTTTAACTCAGATCATTGCATCAGCAATTTAAGACACTCACTTTCATTAGTCGTTAAATACAGTTAAGATTTATATACATGCAGTCACAATCACACCTGGTTTCTGCCTCGTTTTCACTTCAACTTGTTACGATCGCTTTGTACAGCCACATTTTTGTTCTGTATATCCTAGCTCACTCATTTACTACTACTACTCATGCTATAAACACTGACTTAACAGTTTTTTTTTTTTTGTTTGTTTTTTTTACTGAGTTTGTACTCGTGCTAAAACAAGTTCATACACAGTTTTACTCGAGGAGCGATTAACTTCTTACCTACATAGTTTTGCTGTTTTACTGAATTTGTAATCCATGGTCTGAGTCTAAAAACTGCCCAGTGAGATCAGTACTCACCCAATAAAATACAAAATAAACAAGAAGTTTCTGAAACTACCAAAGGTAAATATTCCACTACTGAATAACTTGTGGCATGTTCCCACAACATTTTGGTTTCTATAAAAACATCTAGAACATTCTAACTCAACAGTGAGACTTTTCCTTGGATTTTTCAAACTTGCTCACATTAGAATTCCTGTAATGCTAAACCACAGCCAGGTATGCAACTCATTTACAAAGGGTCTAAAATTACTACAAAAAATAAAATAAATTAAAATTAAACACATGCGTAACTTTATCCGGACTGGACTTACTGTCCTCCATCTAAAAAGGAGCTTTTGAAGTAGAACTTGCAAATGCAGACGCTGGGCTACTTCAAGAAAGCAGTATTATTAGAGACTTTTAAAAAAATTTATTAATTAATAATTAATCATTTGTTAACCGGGAAAGTCCCACTTGGAACACTGCCAATTTTCAGTGGAGGCCCGGGGAGAAATGCTCCAGATGCATATCTTTGTAACTTGTGTCTTTTCAAATTGCTCAAGATAAATTACAACAGAACCTGCCCTAGCTGTAAGTACTGTAAATCTTCATCTATTAGTGTCCAGTTACAACTGAAGTTAATGTATTAAACCAGCAAAATGGGTCACAGACATATTTACATTATTTACTCAAGGTACTTGTGTACCTCTGTCGGTGTCTGTTTCTGTTACTAAGAAATTTCTCTATAAAGTATGCTATAAAGATTATCCAGACTAGGATGTTTTGTTGTAAGCTTTGACAACCACTGCGCTATATTTGTTTGGTTTACTTTTTCTTTACAAGTAAAATAATACAGGTCTATAAAACATGCATCAAACGCCTCACTCACTCTCCAGTTACACATTCCATTCCCCCTTTGGCATGTATCTGTCGAGGTACATGCAACAACTGGAACGCTCACAGCGATACTTTACTAAAAGGATACAAGGCCTAAACAATATGCCCTACATGGAATGATTCAAAGCCATGTCACTATATTCAATATCCTACAGACTGCTAAGAGGTGACCTGTGTCGGGCATACAAGGCATCCTACAACCCAATACTGATGGATTTTCTGCACATCAGCAAGTCGATGGCATCAGAAAGTACAATTGTGTACACTTACCATAAATATAGATGTTCAAGAGTATTCACTGTTGCAGTCATCACACTTGGGTTGATTCCCAAAGCTGAGGAAGGGTGGAGGTAGTCAAGAAGTGTTAGGGCTGGCTAGCTGGCCTTGTAAGACGGCTGTAGCAAATCCAGCTCTGGATTTAGAATAAAATAGGTAATTGGTAATGCTTGGTGAAGATGTGTACAGAACTCCAGGTTGCAGCTTCCAGAATGCCCTTGGAAGGGACTCCCATGAGAAATGCTGTAGAGGTGGAAGTAGCCCTAGTGGAATGAGTTCTGATCCCCTGTGGGGTAAACATTTTCCATGATGCTCATAGCAGAAATGGATGCAGTGTTCTATCCCATTTGGAAATGGTTTGCTTTGAAATGCCCTTGCCCTCTGCCCCCGTAGCAAAGCTGACTAGCAGCTGGTCAGATTTTCTGAAATGTTTAGTCCTGTCAAGGTAGAACCTGAGCTGTCTGTGCATGTCCAAGGAGTGCAGGATCCTTTCACCTTTATTCTGAGGATTAGGGAAGAAGGTTGGCAAATGGATGGATTGGTTTCAGGCCACACTGGACACCACCTTAGGCATAAAGGATGGCTTACTCCTGAGGGAAACCCTGTCAGCATGGAAAATAATGAAGGGTTCCACAGCCATTAGAGCCTGTAACTCAGACACTCTTCTTGATGATGTTACGGCTAAAAGCAAGGCTGATTTCCAACAGAGAAATTTTTAACTCTGCTGAAGCAGCAGGTTCAAAAAGGGAAAGCGTGATCTTTTCCAGTACAATGTTAAGGTCCCAGGCAGGGGGTGGGTGCTCTCCTAGGGGACCTTAAGTTGTTAGCCCCTCTCAGGAACTGTCTGATAAGAGGGTGAGAAAATAGAGGTGGCTCAGTATTATAATGAGCTGAGATGTCAAAGGCATGAATATTAATGGAGGAGAAGGAAAGGCCTCTGTGGAGTAGCTCTGCTACATAATCCAGGATTTGATGTAAGGAGGGCGGGCAATGCTGTGTCCTTTCCTTGAGATTGATTCCAAGAGCAAAGTCTTTCCACTTTTCAGCATACGATTTCCTAGTACTAGGACTTCTGGTCTCAGGAATGATGTCCAGCACCTGTTTGCTAAAGGTTGCTGGTAGTGTAGTCAGAGAATAAGCCAGGCTGTCAGGTTTAGGGTTTCCAACTGCAGATACAAAATCTGTCCCTCCTGCTAAGACAGCAGGGAAGTTGTCTGGTCTGGTGAATGTGCCAGGGTGGCACTGTTGTCAGACTGCGTAAGAGTGGGTACCAGAACTGGCATGGCCAGTCTGGGGGCAATAAGAATTGCCCTTGGCCTGTCCTGTTTTATCTTGAGTAGTACTTTTGAGAAGAGGGGCAGAGGGGGAAAAGGCATAAATTGAGAGGTTTTCCCACGTGAAAGGCAGGGCATCCACCTCCCAGGCCCTGCTGTGAGGGTTCCTGGTGCAGAATTTACTCAACTGGTGGTTCTCGGGGGAGGCACAGAGGTCCACCTCCGGTGTCCCCCACTGCTGGATTAGAAGGTTGAAGGTGTTGGGCTCAATTTCCACTCGTGTGGTTCTAGCAGATTTCCGCTTCAGTCGTGTGCCAGTGAATTTTGTTTGCCTAGCAGGAACTGAGCTTGTAGACGCACTTGGTTGCTCAAGGCTGTGTTCCACAGGATCATGGCTAACCTGCAGAGTGGATAAAAATAGGTCCGTCCCCCCTGCTTGTTTATGTACCACATAACTGTGGTGTTGTCTGTTTTTATTAGCAGATGTCCTGGAAGGATTAGGTATTTGAAGGCTGTCAGAGCATTCTGTACAGCTAGCATCTCTTTTTGATTGATGTGCAGGAGAATTTGTCCTGGGCTCCACTTGCCCTGATGCATATGCCTGCCATGTGAGCCCCCCCATGCATAGCCTGATGCGTCTATTGTCAGGGTCTGGGCGGCTAGGGGTTGAGTGAAAGGCAGTCCCTTTGTTGTGGTTGCATGCTTCTGCCCACCAAAGGAACTCCGCCCTTAGACATGGTATGATAGGAATGACCGTTTCCAGGCCCTGAGAATGTTGGCACTAAAGACGTTTTAAGTACCACTGAAGTTTCCTCATATGCAGTCTTGCATATGGAATTAGCAGAATGCATGAGGCTATGAACCCTATGGCATGCATTATTTTCCTTGCAGATAGCTGGGTTTTGGTGGTCATTTGTTGGAAGTAGTTGGTCAAACAGACCTGTTTTTCAGGAGTGAGAAATGTCATCTGGGCAGCTGTGTTCAAGCTTACTCCCAGGAATACAATTTTTTGACTGCGCACCAGTTGTGAGTTCTTTTCAATGATGGTGTACCCCAATGAAGTTAGGAGTCTTTTTAAAAATGCCAGGTGCTGAAGTAGCAATTCCTGACTGTCCGCCTAAATCAAGCAATCGTCCAAGTATGGGAAAATTTGGATATTTCTCTGCCTGCTGTATGCAATGGCTAGAGCCAGGCACTTTGTGAATACTCTGGGTGCAGTAGATAAGCCAAAGGGAAGTGCAGATAAATGATAGTGCATACAGCCTGCCCTGAAGCGTAGGTATTTCCTGCAAGACTTCCTTATGGGGATGTGCAGATAAGCTTCTTTTAAGTCTAGGGTGACTAACTAGGCATCCTTGGCTAGCATAGGGAAAAGCTGTTGCAAGGTAAGCATTTTGAATTTTGGGACCACCAGAAAGGTGTTGAGAATTGATAGATGCAGGATTGGGCGCCAAGAGCCCTCTTTCCTGGCTACCAGAAGAGTCTGGAGTAGAATCCTTGACCTCTCTGTTCTACTGGAACCAGCTGAATAGCTCTGATATTGAGCAGGGAAAGTACTTGGCTTTGAGCATCTGCCCACTGGTTTGAAGGAAGGTCTGGAAACCCGTTTGGGGTTGGCAGTGAGTGGAAATAAAATTTTGTACCCCTGGGATACAATGTTGAGGACCCATTGGTCCTGTGTGATGGGCATCCAGTTTTTTGCATTAAGGGCAAGTTTTCCTCCTACGGGCACAAGCAATTGGGCAGGGCCGGAGAGTGGAGTACAGAAGTCATTGTGAGTTTTTTCCATAAGGAAGTGGCTTACCACTCCCTGTTTTAGGGGAGGGGGCACTCCATTGCTTAGATCTCTGCATACCCCAAAACTGTAGTCTGGGTGGTCTGTTACCCCTGGGTCTGGTTTGAGAAGGTCTGGAGGGGGCTGGAAAGGACCAGTGTTTGGAAGGGCAATGCCCACTGAACCTAGGGGGTTGCACTTGTAAGAATTCTTTAACAGTCTGCATAGACTTAGCTTTTTCTTCCATCTTTTTGAGAACCTCTTCTGCTTTGATGCCAAACTGTCCTTGTTTAGAGGAGCATCTAGTAACTTGGATTTGACATGGTCTGGCAAGGTCTGCTCCTCGAAGCAAGCATGTCTTCTCAGTACAGAGCCAGTTACTGCTGCCCAGCAAGATGCTTCTAGGGCTTGCTGACCTGGCTTACAGAGTGCATAAGCTCCTTCAAATATTTATTTTATGCACAGTCTGTAAAGGTTGCCACTTTTTGTTTAATAAGTTCCACAATATGTTGCTGGTACTTCAGCATGTGAAACTGACAATTCAATGCCCTAATAGAAAGTGGTACATACCTTTTTACCCCATCTGTCCAAGGCTCTGGAATCCCTGCCCGAAGGGGTGGGATTCTTGGCTGTAGTTGCCTTGATACCTTTAGACCCTAGGAAATTATCTCTGGGTCAGCAGTAGAATTCTTGAAAAGAAATTTGTGTGTGTCAGGTACTCTGTAGTACCTGTCTGGTTTCCTAGGGGCAGGAGGTAAAGTGTCAGGAGTAAGACTGAATTCTATAAAAACATCAACATCATCCAGGACAGGGGGAATTGCTAAAGGCCTGTGCTGAGGCAACTCTAGGAATTACCCGAGTCTCTTTTTGGACTGAGGAAAGTCTTGGCATTCCCAGTGGAAATGCTCTCTTAAGGTATGCAATGTTTCACCAAAAGAAAAATCCTCTGGAGGGGAGGCAGAGGGAATGGATTCCTCTGCATCTGAATCCTCATAAGCAGGTAAGGGAATGTCTTCATAATCAGAAAAGTACAGTTTTATACCTACCATAAATGTAGATGTCCGAACTGGATAGCATCTGCAGTCATAACAAATGGGTTGTCCTGTCGTCAGGCAGCCCTTCGGTCGGCCGGATTCCAAAGTCTGGGTCCGCCTTCGGCTGATGTCGCACTTCACCCGACGTCATCTCTGCTGGTCTTCGGGTATAAAGGCATCAGCCGACGCCATTTTCCTCAGTGTTTCTTGCCCCAGATGCCAGTTGCCCTCTTGGAAGGCTAAATTTTGGATAAATGCCAATGTTTCCAAAAAAGTAGAAGGCAAACACAAAAATAAGCATGTATGTACATATATACAAACAAATACACCATAAGAGACCCCCCCCCCCCAGTTAGCTATTAGGAGGGTAAATACCCTAGGAGTACCACAGAGGGGAAGGAGGGTGGGTAATCCTGACTGCAGATGCTATCCAGTTCGGACATCTACATTTATGGTAGGTACAAAACTGTACTATGTCCTTCATGGATGCATCTGCAGTCATAACAAATGGGCAGAATACCATAGCCAAACTAGGGGTGGAGGAAGAAAAATTATGGTGTAGTTAGGATCCCTTGCAGTACAGCAGTGGCAAACCCTGCTCGGGATCTAGAGTATAGAGGTAAATTATAATGCTTGGCAAATGTATGCACGGAGGTCCAAGTACCCGCCTCAATAATGTCCTTGGTTGCCACTCCTCGTAAGAAAGCTGTGGTAGTGGCTGTAGCCCTTGTAGAATGAGGTCTTATGTTCTGTGGAATTGGTTTTCCATGGTAGGAGTAACAGAATCTTATGCAATTTCCTATCCATTTGGAGATTGTCTGTTTGGAAATTGCTTTTCCTTCCCTTCCCGTTGCATAGGCTACTAAAAGCTGGTCAGTTTTTCTGTTACTTTTGGTTCTGTCCAGGTAGTAGCGTAAAGTACAGTTTTGTACCTACCATAAATGTAGATGTCCGAACTGGATAGCATCTGCAGTCATAACAACTGGGTTGTCCTGTCGTCAGGCAGCCCTTCAGTCGGCCGGATTCCAAAGTCTGGGTCCGGCTTCGGCTGATGTCGCACTTCACCCGACGTCATCTCTGTTGGTCTTCGGGTATAAAAGCATCAGCCGACGCCATTTTCCTCAGTGTTTCTTGCCCCAGATGCCAGTAGCCCTCTTGAAGGCTAAAATTTGGATAGATGCCAATGTTTCCAAAAAGATAGAGGTAAACACAAAAATAAGCATGTATGTACATATATACAAACAAATACACCATAAAGACTCCCCACCAGCTAGCTATTAGGAGGGTAAACACCCTAGGAGTACCACAGAGGGAAGGAGGGAGGTAATCCTGACTGCAGATGCTATCCAGTTCGGACATCTACATTTATGGTAGGTACAAAACTGTACTATGTCCTTCATGGATGCATCTGCAGTCATAACAACTGGGTAGAATACCATAGCCAACTAGGGAGGAGGATAAAAGTAGATTATGGTGTGTTTAGGATCCCTTGCAGTACAGCAGTGGCAAACCCTGCTCGGGATCTGGAATATAGAGGCAAATTATAATGCTTGGCAAATGTATGCACGGAGGTCCAAGTAGCCGCCTCAATAATGTCTTTGGTTGCCACTCCTCGTAAGAAGGCTGTGGTAGTGGCTGTTGCCCTTGTAGAATGAGGTCTTATGTTCTGTGGAATTGGTTTTCCATGGAAGGAGTAACAGAATCGTATGCAATTTCCTATCCATTTGGAGATTGTCTGTTTGGAAATAGCTTTTCCTTCCCTTCCTGTTGCATAGGCTACAAAAGTTGGTCAGTCTTTCTGCTATTTTTGTTCTGTCCAAGTAGTAGCGTAGCTGTCTATGTACATCCAAGGTATGCAGTATTCTTTCCCTCTGTTTTGTGGGTTGGGAAAGAAGGTAGGTAGGTGGATTGCCTGGTTTAAAGACACTCTGGATACCACCTTTGGCATAAATGTAGGATTAGTCCTCATGGACACTCTATCTTGGTGGAAGATTAGGAAGGGTTGCACTGCCATTAAGGCCTGTAGTTCTGAAACCCTCCTTGCTGAAGTAATTGCCAGTAGGAAAGCAGTTTTCCATGACAGGTGTTGTAGGTCTGCTGTTGCTGCTGGTTCAAAGGGTGATAGTGTCAACTTTTCTAGCACAAAGTTTAAGTCCCAAGCTGGTAATGGTGGTTTCCTTGGAGGTTTTACATTCTTGATTCCTCTGAGGAACTGCCTGAGCAAACGGTGCGTATAAACAGGTGGCTCAAAGCTGTATTCTGCTGAAATAGCTGTTGCATGTATCTTGATGGTGGAGTAGGACAGGCCTGAATGAAGAAGTTCGGCCAGATACTCCAGAATGTTAGGCATATCTATGTTTGACACAACTTTTCCTCTTTCCGTACTCCAAATGACAAACCTTTTCCATTTTCCAGCATAGTTCCTTCTTGTTGAAGGTCTGCGTGCTTCAAGAATAATGTCTTTAACTCTTTGGGAAAGTTCTGGATTAGCTGCTGCTATGTGATGTTCCATGCAGTCAGTTGCAACGTTTTAGGTTTGGATGTATGATGCTGTAGTTGTTCTGAGTCAACATCAAAGGCATCAGGGTATTGGCCACATATTGTTCGAGACATGCTCCTCAGCAGTGGGTACCAGTGTTGTCTTGGCCAGTTTGGAGCTATCAGGATTATCCTTGGACGTTCTTCCTTGATTTTTAGTAGTACTTTGTGTATCAAGGGAAGAGGTGGGAATGCATATGCTGTTAGGCCTTTCCAGCTGAAGGAGAGCGAATCCACTTTCCATGCTAGTGGGTGGAATGTCCTTGTGCAGAACTTTTGAGCTGGTGATTGAGAGGTGATGCGAATAGATCTATCTGAGGCATTCCCATTTCTTTGAGATGGTCTTGAAGATGTCCGGTGCAGCTTCCATTCGTGGGCATCCGATGTGGTTCTGCTTAATATGTCTGCTAGAGTATTTTCTTTTCCCGGTACAAATATTGCCTGTAACTGGATGTTGTAGCTGAGTGCCAGGGTCCACAGCTCCAAAGTCATTCTGCATAGGGGTATGAATGAGTGCCTCCCTGTTTGTTGATGTACCACATGACTGTGGTGTTGTCTGTCCTTATCATCAACTGGCCCTCTTGGAGAAATGGTTTGAACTTTTGGATTGCCAGTTTTACTGCCAGCATTTCTTTTAGGTTGATGTGCAGGTGAAGTTGATCCTGTGTCCACAATCCTTGCACGCATTTGTCCAGCATGTGGGCCCCCCATCCTAGGTCTGAAGCATCTGTTGTGATGGTCTGGCTTGCTTGACATCTGCGAAAGGGTAGGCCTGGGTTTGACTGAAATGCCTGAGCCCACCATAGGAACTCCTGCTTTAAGCATGGAATTAGTGGGATTTCTGTTTTTAGGCTGTGTCTGTGTTGGGACCATAAATTCTTTAGGTACCACTGTAGTTTTCTCATATGTAGTCTGGCAAATGGGACCAAGATTATGCATGATGCCATGAAGCCCAAGGCCTGCAGTACTTTTCTTGCTGTTAACTTGTTCAGTTTTGTTAGTGCCAAGAAGTAAAGAGGGAGTTCTTTTTGTTTTTCTGTAGTTAGGAATGCCATTTGTTTTACTGTGTCCAATTCCGCCCAAGAAGGTCCTTGTTTGGGATGGTATCAGCCTTGACTTTTGTAAATTGACTGTGTATCCCAGTGCTTGTAGCAAGTAAATGACCCTTTGTAAATCTGTTGTCAGCTTGCTTTTGTTGTCCCTTGTAGCAGGCAGTCGTCCAGGTATGGGTAAATTTGAATTCCCTGTAGTCTGCAATGGGCGATTACTGATGCCAGGCATTTTGTGAATACTCTGGGCAGTAGATAAGCCAAAGGGCAATGCTGAGAATTGATAGTGCTCTGATCCTGCAAGAAATCTGAGGTATCTTCTGCAGATTGGTCGAATGGGGACGTGCAGGTATGCCTCCTTGAGATCTAGAGTTACCAGCCAAGACTCCTTGCCCAGCATGGGAAGAAGTTGCTGTAGGGTCAGCATTTTGAATTTTGGGACAATGATGTATGTATTTAAGGTGGACAGGTCGAGAATTGGTCTCCAACTTTTTCCTTTCTTGGAACTAGGAATAGTCTGGAGTAGAACCCCTTTCCTTGCTCTGCTGTTGGCACTCTTTCCACAGCTCTCATGTTTGCTAACTCCATTATCTGTTGTAGTGCCTCTGTTTTTGATTTGGAGGTAGATTTGGCATTCCTCTTTGACTGGTAAAGTGTGGAAGTGAAACCGTAACCTTGATCTATGGTTTGTAAAATCCACTTGTCTTTTGTTATGTAGTGCCAGTTCTTTGAAAATAAGGTTAACTTTCCGCCTAGAGGAGCTGCTATTTGTTCCCTGGTAGGCGGATTTAGGGTTAAGTCACTGTGGTTGTGCTGATGTAGTGGCAGTGGTTGTGTCTGTGCCTCTGTTGTTACCTTGCCACTGTCGTCCTCTGTAGGCACCTCCTCTGGATTGGTTTCTGCCTCTGGAACATCTATTCCTGCCCCTTTGAAATTTTGTGGAGTCAGGAAAGGACCAATTTTTGGCAGGCCAGTTCCTGCTAAACCTTGGGGGTTGAACCTGCAAGAAATCTTTAACCGCTTGAACAGATTTTGCCTTTTCTTCCATTTTCTTCATAACCTGCTGGGCAGGTGTACCAAACAAACTTGTCTTATCCATAGGAGCATCTAGCAACTTAGCTTTAACATGATCCGGTAAAGTTTGCTCCTTCAGCCATGCATGCCTTCTTATCACTGTGCCAGTCATGGCTGATCTAAATGAAGCCTCCAGTGCATCATAGCCACATTTTAAGGAATGGTTGCTGACCTGTTGTATGTTATTTACCATTTCTAATACATATTTCTTATCAAGAGATTCATCAGTGGTTAGTTTTTTAGTTAACTGATCAAGCATAAACTCTTGGTATTGTATCATGTGAAACTGACAGTTTAAAGCTCTAGCTGAGAGAGTAGCTGAAGTGTAGACCTTTTACCCCATCTGTCTAATGACCTTGCTTCCCTTTCAGAAGGAATAAGGTTTTTAGCTATGGTCGCGGCTACTGCCTTGGGACCCTGGGATATAGTTTCGGGGTCTGCAAGTGGGGCCTTGTAAAGGTGGTGATGAGTATCTGGCACCCTGTAAAATCTGTCTGGTTTGGCAGGGGCTGGGAATAAAGAATCTGGAGCGGAGCAGACATCATTGAAAGCATCATCCACCACAGAGAGAACAGGAGGTATAGCTAAGGGCCTGTGCTGTGGGAGGTGCAGAAAGGTCCTAAGTCTTTTCTGAGTCTGAAAATCCTGTTGCTGCCATTGGAACTGCTCTCATGGCATGTAAGGTTTCCCCAAAGGAGAATTCTTCTGGTGGGGAAGCAGCTGGAATGGATTCTTCAGCATCAGAATCTTCAAAATTGGAGAAAGGAGCCTCTGGCTGGTCAGTTATGTCTGATTCATCAGCAGAATCATCAGAGGACACTGGCTCAGGGGCTCTGCCCTAGGTCTCTTCTCTGGGGCTGAGAGGCCCTGTCTGGGTGAGATTGAGATCCTCTAATTAATGAAATTAAATCTTCTGCCAAAGTAAGCATTTGAGAACTAGAAGAGGGCCTGGATGTGGGGGGTTTAACAGGCACTGTCTTAGTAGTCTTGGCTGCTTTAGCCCTGGCAAAGGCCTTAATGGACATGGCTGCTGGAGGCCTAGCAGCACCACGTGCTGGGGTAGAGACATCCAAGGGAATGGTGTCTGATAAGTCAGTGGCAACCACCGTAGTGGATAAAATTTCTGAGGCCGATTCAAGAGTGGTAGCAGGGCCTCAGTAGTAGAGATAGATTCAGCTGTACTTTGATCAGTTTTCTCGGTTTCGGCCGAAACCGAGACACTCGCGTTTGCTTAACCATGGTTTCGGCCGAAACCGCGGACCGCGAGTGTCGGTCTTTATCTTTGCGTTTTTTGGCAGATTGGGTAGTCGGAGGATCCGACGGCATAATGTACGCAAAATCAGAACCGAAAAACTGTTCTGCAAACTCCGACCGACGCCTAAGCGTTCGTCAGTTGAAAGAAGCACAGGCCGAACAGGCTGCTACGCCGTGGGCTGGGCCTAAACAAGGCAGACAATAAGAGTGGAAATCTTTATGAGGTATTTGTTTCCCACAGGTTAAACAATTATTAACTTTTTCTGACATCGGCTGAGGCAAGAAAGAGTCCCCAACGGGGTACTTAGCTTTAGAAGTCTTCGAAGTAGTATTCGGTAGAAGTAATCTCTGGATCCGACCGACCGGCACTTGCGAACAGCTTCTGCTTCGGGCGCCACGCGGCAAGAAAGACTGAGGAAAATGGCGTCGGCTGATGCTTTATACCAAGACCAACAGAGATGACGCCGGGTGAAGTGCGACATCAGCCGAAGCCGGACCCAGACTTTGGAATCCGGCCGACTGAAGGGCTGCCTGACGACAGGACAACCCAGTTGTTATGACTGCAGATGCATCCATGAAGGACATCTGCCTATGTACATCCAAGGTATGCAGCAGTCTTTCCCCCCTGTTCTGTGGATTGGGAAAGAAGGTAGGTAGGTGGATTGCCTGGTTTAAAGACACTCTGGATACCACCTTAGGCATAAATGTAGGATTAGTTCTCATGGACACCCTATCTTGATGGAAGATTAGGAAGGGTTGCACTGCCATTAAGGCCTGTAGTTCCGAAACCCTCCTTGCTGAGGCAATTGCCAGTAGGAAAGCAGTTTTCCATGACAGGTGTTGCAGATCTGCTGTTGCTGCTGGTTCAAACGGAGGGAGTGTCAACTTTTCTAGCACAAAGTTCAAGTCCCATGCTGGTAATGGAGGTTTCCTAGGAGGTTTTACATTCTTGATCCCTCTGAGGAACTGCCTGAGTAGAGGATGCGAAAAGACAGGTGGATCGAAGCTGTATTCTGCTGAAATAGCTGATGCATGTATCTTGATGGAGGAATAGGACAGGCCTGTATGTAGAAGCTCTGCCAAGTACTCCAGAATGTTAGCAATATCTATGTTCGACACATCTTTTCCTCTTTCAGTACTCCAAATGACAAACCTTTTCCATTTTCCTGCATAGTTCCTTCTTGTTGAAGGTCTGCGGGCTTCAAGGATAATGTCTTTAACCCTTTGGGAAAGGTCTGGGTCAGTTGCTGCTATGTGATGTTCCAAAAAGGCATCAGGGGTATTGACCACATTCTCTCCCGAGACATGCTCCTTAGCAATGGGTACCAGTGTTGTCTTCCCAATTCGGAGCTATCAGGATTATCCTTGGACGTTCCTCTTTGATTTTCAGTAGTACCTTGTGCATCAAGGGAAGAGGTGGAAATGCATATGCTGTCAGGCCTTTCCAGCTGAAGGATAGAGAGTCCACCTTCCATGCAAGTGGGTGGAATGTCCTTGTGCAGAATTTTTTGAGCTGGTGATTGAGTGGGGATGCGAATAGATCTATTTGTGGCATTCCCCATTTCTTTGTGATGGCCTTGAAGATGTCTGGGTGTAGCATCCATTCGTGAGCATCCAAGGTGGTTCTGCTTAACATGTCTGCTAGGGTGTTCTCTTTTCCGGCAAATATTGCCTGTAACTGGATGTTGTAGCTGAGAGCCAGATTCCAAAGGTCCAAAGTCATTCTGCATAGGGGGTATGAATGAGTGCCTCCCTGTTTGTTGATGTACCACATGACTGTGGTGTTGTCTGTCCTTATCATCAAATGGCCTTCTTTGAGGAATGGTCTGAATTTTTGGATTGCCAGTTTTACTGCCAGCATTTCTTTTTGGTTTATGTGCAGGTGCAACTGGTCTTGAGTCCACAATCCTTGTATGCATTTGTCCAGCATGTGCGCCCCCCATCCTAGGTCTGAGGCGTCCGTTGTGATGGTTTGGCTTGCTCGAAAGTTGAAGGGTAAGCCTGGGTTTGACTGGCATGCTTGTGCCCACCATAGGAACTCCTGTTTTAGGCATGGGATTAGTGGGATTTCTGTTTCTAAGCTGTGCCTGTGCTGAGACCATAAATTCTTTAGGTACCACTGTAGCTTTCTCATATGCAGTCTGGCATGTGGGACCAAGATTATACATGATGCCATGAAACCCAAGGCCTGCAGAACTTTTCTTGCTGTTAGTTTGTTCTGCTTTGTTAATGCCAAGAAGTAAAGAGGGAGTTCTTTTTGTTTTTCTGCAGTTAGGAATGCCATTTGTTTTACTGTGTCCAATTCCGCCCAAGAATGTTCTTGTTTGGGATGGTATCAGCCTTGACTTTTGTAAATTGACTGTGTATCCCAGGGCTTGTAGCAAGTAAATGACCCTTTGTAAATCTGTTGTCAGCTTGCTTTTGTTGTCCGCTTGTAACAGGCAGTCGTCCAGGTATGGATAAATTTGGATTCCCTGTAGTCTGCAGTGAGCGATTACTGATGCCAGGCATTTTGTGAATACTCTGGGCAGTAGATAAGCCAAAGGGCAATACTGAGAATTGATAATGCTCTGATCCTGCAAGAAATCTGAGGTATCTTCTGCAATTTGGTCGAATGGGGACGTGCAGGTATGCCTCCTTGAGATCTAGAGTTACCAGCCAACACTCCTTGCCCAGCATGGGAAGAAGTTGCTGTAGGGTCAGCATTTTGAATTTTGGGACAATGATGTATGTGTTTAAGACGGACAGGTCGAGAATAGGTCTCCAACTTTTCACTTTTCTTGGTACTAGGAAGAGTCTGGAGTAGAATCCTTTGCCCTGTTCTGTTATTGGTACTCTTTCCACAGCTCTCATCTTTGTTAATTTCGCTATCTGCTGTAGAGCTTCTATTTTTTTATTTGGAGTTAGGTTTGGCATTCCTCTTTTTACTGGTAAGGTGTGGAAGTGGAACCGGCAGCCTTGGTCTATGGTTTGCAAAATCCACTTGTCTTTTGTGATATAGTGCCAATTTTTCGAAAATAAGGCTAACTTTCCGCCTAAAGGTGCTGCTATTTGCTCCCTGGTAGGCGGTGTCAGAGCCAAGTCACTGTAATTGTCCTGTTGCAGTGGCAGTGGTTGTGTCTGTGCCTCGGTTATTGCCTTGCCACTGTCGTCCTCTGTAGGCACCTCCTCTGGATTGATTTCTGCCTCTAGAGCGTCTATTCCTGCCCCTTTGGGATTTTGTAGAGTCTGGAAAGGACCAATTTTTGGCAGGCCAGTTTCTGCTAAACCTTGGGGGTTGAACCTGTAATAAATCTTTAACTGTTTGTACAGATTTTGCCTTTTCTTCCATTTTCTTCATTACTTGCTGGGCAGGTGTACCAAATAGACTGGCCTTATCCATAGGAGCATCTAACAGCTTTGCTTTAACATGATCCGGTAAGACCTGTTCTTTCAACCATGCATGCCTTCTTATCACTGTGCCAGTCATGGCTGATCTAAATGAAGCCTCCAGCCACATTTTAAGGAATGGTTACTAACCTGTTGGATGTTATTCACCATTTCTAATACATATTTCTTATCTAAGGATTCATCAGAGGACAGTTTTTTAGTTAACTGATCAAGCATAAACTCTTGGTATTGGATCATATGAAACTGACAGTTTAAAGCTCTAGCTGAGAGAGTAGCAGAGGTGTAAACTTTTTTCCCCCATCTCTCTAAGGACCTGGATTCCCTTTCAGAAGGAATAGGGTTTTTGCTGTGGTCGAGGCTACTGCCTTAGGCCCCTGGGATATAGTTTCGGGATCTGCAAGTGGGGCCTTGTATAGGTGGTGATGAGTGTCTGGCACCCTGTAAAATCTATCTGGTTTGGCAGGGGCTGGAGGTAAAGAATCAGGAGCAGTGCAAACATCATTAAATGCATCATCCACAACAGGCAGTACAGGAGGTATAGCTAAGGGCCTATGTTGTGGTAAGTGCAGAAAGTCCTAAGCCTTTTTCTTGAATCTGAGAAATCTTGTCCCTGCCATTGGAATTGTTCTCTCATGGCATGTAAGGTTTCCCCAAAGGAAAATTCCTCTGGTGGAGAAGCAGCTGGAATGGATTCTTCAGCATCGGAATCTTCATAAGTAGAAAAAGGGGCCTCTGGCTGGTCTGTAATGTCTGAGTCATCCGCAGAATCATCAGAGGACACAGGCTCGGGGGGCTCTGCTCTAGGTCTCTTTTCTGGGGGCTGAGAGGCCCTGTCTGGGTGAGATTGGGATCCCCTAATTAAGGATATTAAATCTTCTGCCAGAGTAAGCATTTGTGAACTAGAAGTGGGCCTGTGTGAGGGGGGCTTAACAGGCACTGATTTAGCAGATTTGGCTGCTTTAGCCCTGGCAAAGGCCTTAATAGACATGGCTGCAGGAGGCCTAGCAGCACCACGTGCTGGAGTAGAGACATCCAAAGGGATGGTGTCTGATAAATCACTAGGAACCACAGTTGTAGGCAAGATTTCTGAGGCAGATTCAACTAAGGTAGCAGGAGCCTCAGTAGTAGTCATGGATTTGGCTGAAGATTGACCGGTTTTCTCGGTTTCGGCCGAAACAGAGACACTCGCGGCTTGCTTAACAGTGGTTTTGGCCGAAACCGCGGACCGCGAGTGTCGGTCTTTTTCTTTGCGTTTTTTAACAATTTGGGTAGTCGGAGGATCCGACGGCATAATGTACGCAAAATCTGATCCGAAAAACTGTTCAGCAAACTCCGACCGACGCCTAAGCGTTCGTCGGTTGAAGGAAGCACAGGCCGAACAGGCTGCTACGTCGTGGTCTGGGCCTAAGCAAGGCAGACAATAAGAGTGGAAATCTTTATGAGGTATTTGTTTCCCACAAGTTAAACAGTTATTGACTTTTTCTGACATCGGCTGAGGCAAGAAAGGGTCCCCAACGGGGTACTTAGCTTTTTAGAAGTCTTCGAAGTAGTATTCGGTAGTAGTAATCTCTGTATCTGACCGACCGGCACTTGCGAACAGCTTCTGCTTCGGGCGCCACGCGGCAAGAAAGACTGGGGAAAATGGTGTCGGCTGATGCCTTTATACCCGAAGACCAGCAGAGATGACGTCGGGTGAAGTGCGACATCAGCCGAAGCCGGACCCAGACTTTGGAATCCGGCCGACCGAAGGGCTGCCTGACGACAGGACAACCCATTTGTTATGACTGCAGATGCATCCATGAAGGACATCCTCAGAGCCATCAGACTCCTGGTCTGTAGAAGCTGTAGGGGACTGGTTTCTTTCTCTTAACAGGGGAAGGCCGACTTCCCCTAATCAGTGTAATGAGGTCTCCAGCCATTTTGAGCATTTGTTTTTGTGGCATGGGAGCATTTGTTTTTGTGGCATGGGAGCAAGTGCATGCGCTTTGGTCGTCTGTTTTCTAGGCGTACTGCGTACTCTGGGCCTAAGAAACTTGGTAGTTTTAGATAAAAGAAGAAGTCATCTGAGTTGAACATCAGTTGAGCGAAGAATTGCCTCAGAAGCCGGTGCCTGCACAGCGGCTCCAGACCCATCCAAGGTAGAGACATCCGCAGGTTCCATAGTCGAAGAGTCTCGCGGCATAACGGATTCCGAATGGGTCTCAGTAGAGTCCTGCTAATCCATTGAAGTGGGCATCAGGGGCTGCGAAAGCGCCTGAGTACCGTCAGACAGACAACTATAGCTTAACGGAAGCGTCGTCAGCAGCTTTGGACGAATGTGGTCTGTCTCGGTCTTTATATGTTTTTTTGAAATATCGGTAGTTGGATGGCTTACCGAAGCCATTTTGGAATACAGAGAGCGAGAGTTTAGCGACAGAGATAACCCAACAATGAATGGTTCGGGCGTTAAACAAGGCACAATACCGATAGCGAGGTACATCGTAGTCTGGGCCTAAACAGATGACAGTAAGAATGAAAATCTCTGTGAGGTATTTTCTTTCCACAGGCAAGACAATTGTTAACTTTTTCTGACATCAGTTAGAGCAAGAAAAAAGGATCCCCAATGGGGTACTTAGCTTTAGAAGTCTTCAGGATGATTCAGTTCGCAAATGAAAATTCAGGTAGCAGCCAACTGGCACTTGTGAACTGCTTCTGATTCAGGCTCCTCGGCAAGAAAGACTGATGTAATGGCGTCGGCTGCCTGTTTTTATACCCCTGACGACCTGACGTCAGTCCTGGAGTGACAGCATCCGATGTAGAAATGCTAAGTCTCTGCTGTTTGGGCCGACTGAGGGCTACCTGCAGGCAGATAATCCAAGTGTGATGACTGCAACAGTGAAACACGAAGATCATCAAACAGTAATATCTTAACAGTAAAATTTTACCCTTTGTTTTTCATACTGCTAGAAAAGCAAGTTCAGCAGAATTCTGTCACTGCTAACAAATTTACAACATTATGTATTTCATCAAGAAATTCTTAAGGATATAGCTGCTTTATTTATCAAGCACTGCTGGTCTTTCAGCTTAAGCTAGTGCAATATATTTAGATTAGCATCAACTATCCCAACACACAAGCACAAAATAAAATGTCTACCTGATGCAATGCTTTTAGATGTGATTTCTGGGCCGGTTACATCCTCAGGAGTGCAGCGAACAGGATAAGCATATCTGTTAAGCCAGTCAGCCACAGGGAATTCTGGTAGAGACATTTAGGAAGAGAACTACATCAGAAAAGCATCTTAAGAAACTACAAACACATCTATACACACAGAAATGTGCAACATCAAGCCAAAAATCAGTTAAAACTTGCTTTGGAATATTTTAAAAAGTTCTAAAGTACCTACCTCAATAAAAGATCTTTGAGGCGACCCCCAACCATATATACATAAAGAAAAATTAATGGCTGGCAGTGACATTGATGGGTTAAACACAATGTCATTCTGAACTAGTCTTCCTGTGTATTACCAGTTTTATGTTTACAACTTATTATGTGTTAATGTGTTTCCCAGGAGCTGTGACTGACATGGTGCCTCACCCATACTAAAATCAAAGCAAACAGAACAAAAGAAACTGGCGACAATTCAACCACTCTTTCTACGTTTTTCCCCAATGTCTGTTGATCACCTTCTTCCTAGGTAATCGACTGACCATTTGTGTTCCCCATCACCAGAGTGTTGACTCAGAGGGACCATTATTCTGACAAAGACTTTGACAACTTTTCAAATGTTATCCCAAGTTGTACTACTTCACACTTGGCAAGGCACTGGGCAGGGGGAGTGCAATGAGCTGATGGGCAGGGATATCCCCTCTCTTCAGCAAGGTATGTTCCCCCCAGAAAGCCCTGCACCTCTCCTCAAAGCAAGAGCGGTGATTTTGCCAGCATCCATAGGGAAGATAATATTGCACAGTGTGTGTGTGTGTGTGTGTGTGTGTGTGTGTGTGTGTGTGTGTGTGTGTGTGTGTGTGTGTGTGTGTGTGTGTGTGTGTAAAATCTCCTCTCTCCTCTTAAGGAGAAGCAAGGAGGCCACGCACTCTTACCTCTCCTTAGGGGCAAGCGGGCCACACCTTCACTCTTCCCACACTCCTTGCACACTGAAGGGAACCCCAACAGCCACAGAGGATGTGCTAACTCTTGGTCCATGGTGGCTGTATGAAATACACCAGAGGGATCTGAAGAAAAAGATGAATGGCCTGAGGAACCAGCTCTGGTCACAGCAAAGTGACCCCCACCTGTGGCTGAGGCAAAACACCAGCTTGCTGTGGTGGCAAAGGCTGCTTAATCCTTTTCTTCTTGTGGTTAGAAGAATCACCCATAAAGAGACCAGTACTTTGTTCCATGGTCAGGCTGAAAATGGTGCTGGTTTCCAGGGGAAGCTTAGCAGCAATAGTGAAAAAATAGGAAAAGTAGCAGAAAAAGTAATTTTCCTCTAGGAAAAAAAAATGGTGAAAAACATAACACTCTCCCCATGCCCAATAAGAAAAATAAGCAGTTTATCCACAGAAAAAGTAGTTTTAAACAGCTTTTTACCACAGAATTAAAAAAAAAAACACTCCTGTTTAAAAGTACATGACAAGAAAAATACTCTTTCTTAGCTTAAAAACACTTTTTTTTAGAAAAGTAATGCCGAAAACTTTTCCTCAAAGGAAACTTATCTGTCCAGTAAAGGAGCAGCATTAGCCAAATGTCAATATTCAAAAGCCAGTTAAGGAACGCTCTTTCTTGGTGACAAGAAAGTACTGAAGGACTTGGCACCCAAACTGGATGTTTTAGTCAGCCCAGCTTGAACGGACTAATAATTTGGGGTGCATAATAGGTGCCCTGAAGCTCTGGAAACTGGACTGCTCTTCTATCCTATGCAGGAGATAACCAAGACAACCAAGGCTACTGCAGCAGTCATTCATGTGCAGGACACAGGGGAGTGGTGATGAAAATACAAAGTTATGTACTCACCATAACGTTCCATCTGAGAAGCTGTACTTCGTTTGTCTTCAAATTGTGGATTTCTGATCCGAATCGGATCTGACATGGATGCATTTTCCAGCTATTATTCCGTGCATCTCCCCTTACCCATAATACCCTGTCACCTTTTTCCCTTCAGATTGAGTTTGCTGCTAACTATCCAACACATACCTGACCCAACAAGACGCCATCCTTACTGGCAGCCTGAAAATCCTAGTTTGACCTAGAACATTTCTGGAGTAGTCATATTCCTATATGGTCAGTACCAAAGTGACAAGGTCGGGGAGAGGGGTGGTTGAAGACAAATGGAAGTACAAGTACTCAGATTTAACATTATGGTGAGTACATAACTTTTTTATCTTAAGTAGTTGACTTCATTTGATCTTCAACTTGTGGGACAGAGTCCCCAGCTACCGAACACCTGGGTGCCCCTCATGGAAGGATATTGCAGAGCTCCACGGAGTCAAAGGATGCCCTGTTCCTTGACACAATAACCAACTTGTAATGCGAAATTAAGGTATGAGATGAGGACCATGTAGCTGTGGAACAAATATCATCCAGTGACACTAGACAAAAAAGCCACTGAAGTAGCTATAGACCTGGTAGAATGCACTTTTACCTGACCCAGAGGGGGAATTCCTCTAGAAGAATATGCTTGAATAATGCACTGGGAAATCCAATGAGCAAATGTCATTTTAGAAACTGGTTTCCCTAAGAAAGGTCTTGTGTAAGAAACAACTTATCAGATTTATGAAAGGCTTTCGTCCCATGCAAGTGAAATCTCAATTGCCTACGAACATATAGCAAATGCAATTGATATCCCCCTTTATTTTGAAAATTTGGGAAAAACACTGGTAGATTAATAGTCTGGTTAATATTGGCCTCTGACGTGACATTGGGAAGGAAAGAAGGAAGGGTTAGTGTGCAAGGATACTCTTATCTTTATGAAATAGATAAGGAGCCTTGATGGATAGAGCTTGAAGTTCCGACACTCTCTAAGCAGAAGTAATGGCCACCAAAAAGTCAGTCTTCCAAGATAAATACTGCAAATCTACCAAAGCTGCCAGTTCAAAAGGTGGGGAGACTAACGCCTGGAGCACAAAGGTTAAGGTCCCAGGGGGAGTGGGATCCTTAACTGGAGGTGTAAGTAGAAAGGTACCTCTAAGGAAGGACTTGCAAAGTTTTGAAGAGGCTAAAGATGACAAGTTTTCCCCCACACAGAAGTTAGAAATAGCAGCCAATTGAACTTTCACTGTGGAGAAACTGGCTTCTTGAAGTAAAATTCCCACCATAAACTCTAATACTGCAGACACTTTTGCTGTGAAAGGACCCACAGCATGCTGTGAGGCCCATATAGAGAAACGTTTCCATTTTCTACAATACATCTTTCTGGTGGAAGACTTGTGAGCCACCACTAAAATAGCCTTAATCGAAGAAGAAAAACCAGGAGTCCTAACAATCATGGGAACTGGAGCAACCAAGCAGTGAGCTTCAGACTTTCCAGGTCTGGATGAGGAATCCCTGAGGGATGAGAAATAGGATCTAGAACTGGATCCAACGTCCATGGTGGAACTAGTACATGAGACCATAGGGAGGGGAACAAAACTTGGCAAGGCCAGAATGGGGAGATGAGGATCAGTGCTCCCCAGCCTGCGAGCTTTCGGAAGAAACTTTGAAAATAGGGGTAATGAAGGATAAGCATAAAAAAGTCTGGGAGGCCAAGAATGAATAAGTGCATCTCTGGGGCTTCCCCCTGAGGGGGGTTCAGAGTGAAGGACTCGCTGCACTTCGCAGTGGAAAGAGATGCAAAAAGATGGCAGCAAGGATGACCCCACTTTTGAAAGATCTGTTCTGCTACTGAAGGATTCGGAGACCACTCGTAAGGCATCAGGATAGATCTGCTGAGCCTGTTCGCTACAATACTGGATCTTCCCGGAATGTACATTGCCACTAGAAAATAAACGGTGGAGATCACCCATTCCCACATTCTCATGACTTCGCGACAGACAGGATAAGATCTGGTTCCCCCTTGTTTGCTGATATACCAGACTGCTGACATACCTGTCTGAATTGCGATCGTTCCTAGAGGAAGATAAGCATGAAGGGCCCGAAACACAAGAACCTCCCTCATCTCCAGGATGTTGATATGCAAATTGGTCTCAGATGAGGACCATGTGCCTTGGACTGACCTTCTTGAGCAGTGCCCCCCCCCCCCCAAGCTGGGAGGCATCCGTGGTCACCGTCATTTTGGGAAGTGACGGAAGAAAAGGTCGTCCCTTCAGCAGGTCCGAGGACTAAATCCACCGCCGACAGTCCCTGCACACTCAGGAGATTTGAATGGGTTGAGATAAAAGTAGATCTAACAGGGACCACTGAACAGCGAGAGTCCACTGAAGAATTTGCATATGAAGGCGTGCTAAAGGTAAAAGGTTGATCGAGGCTGCCACAGACCCCAATGCTCTTAGAACAGCTTCTGCTGTCAGAACTTGGGTTTGAAGGACATACAGGACATGCATCTTTAAACTGCGTATCCTGTCTGGGGCGAGGAAAACTTTCATTTGAACAGTGTTCAACCGAGCCCCGATGAAGTCTAGAATTTGAACTGGGTCAGTGAACATTTGTTTTGGTTGATGGTGATGCCCATTTTGTTTGCTAGATGAAAAATGCAGTCATTGGTTTGACAAACTAGATGCTTGGAAGGGGCAGCAAAGAGCCAATCATCCGGGTAAGGGAAGACCTGAATACTCTGAAGCCTCAGATGAGCCGCTACTACTGCCATCACCTTGGTAAACACCCCGGGGGCTGTGGTGAGACCAAAGAGAAGGGCACTGAATGGATAACGATTGGCTCTTAGCCGAAAGTGGGGGAATTTCCGAGAGAGCCTGTCCATCCTGATGTGATCGCACGCATCCTGGAGGTCTATCGAGCACATCCAATCGTTCACCTGCAGATAGGGCAGGATGGACAGAAGAGTGACCATCCGAAATTTTGTTTGGCTATGGACAGGTTCAAGCTGCACAGATCCAGGATAGGTCTGTGGTCCCCCATTTTCTTCAGCACTAAAAAGAACCTGGAGTAAATGCCTGATCTGGACTGGTCTGGGGAGACAGGCTGGATAACCCATTTTTTTTAGCAGCTTATTTCTAGAGCTGCTTCCTCCCTTTGAGCAGGTGAGACATCTGGGAGGTGTTTCTTTGGTCATGGTGGTTCTTTGAACAGAATGAAATATCCTCTGGATATAATCCGCAACACCCAGCAATCTATTGTAACAGACTCCCATGCCGTTGGGTGTAGCGACAGGATACCCCCGACTGCCTCCAAAAATGAACAGTCGGGCAACCCTTCATGGCTGCTGCCGGGGTTTCTCCGAGAAGGGTTCTTGGGACCCGAAGTTTCTAGGACCCCCTCTGCCTCTAGGGCGGTGTCTGTCATACCCCTCTGCCCTTGGGAGAAGGAGAGTCCTGAGTGTCCCGGGAAAATGCCGGACACTTCCGGAATCACATCTTCTTTGTCCCTCACTGATTCCTGGAAAAGGAACTTTGAGGGAAGGAGAAGCGGATCCCGACTGCAGACAGCATCTTCCCATACGTCTTACTCTGGACCAGTGTCTCTCTGATGGATTTCCCAAAAAGGGAAGAACCATCATAAGGGGCATTTGTGAACGATGCCTTAAAGGGTTCCGAGAGTTGACAAAGCCAGAGCCAGGCGTGGCGTCTGATGGCTGTTCCCTCCGTAGCATGGGAAAGCAGGCACACAGACGTATTCAAAATTGCTTAAAGATTAGCCATTCAAGCAAATGTCTTTTTGTACTCCTCCAACATGGACCCCGGGGTCGACTCATCGATCTCCTTGACCAAGTTTCGCTGTAATCAAATTACATGTGCCATGTGGTTCAGGTCGCTGATGCATACACCCACTTTCGAAAACAGTCCAGCGCCCTTTATTCTCGATCAGGAGGGTGAACCGTTGAGCTCTCCTGCGCAAGCTCCTTCTTGGTGGAGGCTGCCACAACCAGAGCATCCACTGGGGACCCCTTATTCCAGCACGTCCTGTCGGATGGGGGACTCTACACTTTGTCAGGGCACTTACGGATAGGCTCCACAGTGTCTGGTTCCCTCCATGCCCTAGATGTTATAAGGTCCAATAAAGAATCCACAGGAGGGGACACCCAAGAGGTAGATGGACCCGTGCCAAATGCCTTCAGGAACACTGACTCGTCAGAGGTTGGTTTCAGGGCAGACCCCCCCCCTGGCCAAGGAGTTCCATGATGTCTCCAAAGGAGACATCCTCGGGTGGTGACCTTGGGGAACCTTCCCCCTCCTTCAAGTCAGCGTCCAGGGTGAGGGACTCTGGTGTAGAGTCCAAGTGCCTCCTCTTACACGTCTGTTTGCGAGGGACCTCCTCAGTGGGACTCTCTGGAGAGGACTCGCAAACTTCCTGTTGTTCCTGTGGAGGGAGCCTCCTGAGGCAGAACAGCCACGGGCTGTCCCAGAGACTGTAAGACTGTCGGGACTGCACCCACAGCTGAGGGGGTCTAGATGTAGGACGAGATGATCAAGGGTCTCAATACAGAGAGAACACTCTCCACCACGTCAAAGGTTAAAGGGGAACGAATCTCCTAGGAGATAATGGTTGGGGGCCATCCCCACTTTGACCAAACAAGAAAGTTGGAGCCGAGGCTCTAGGACAAGAGATGCCGAAAGGGATACTGCATTCTGAAATGCTTGGGAGCTGACTGCATCCCCTCGGATCCATCCTCGAGACTACGGCTCAGAGCGCTCACACACTCAAGGCAACGGCCAGCGTCGAGGTACATGGAACCGTCGGCGCTCACCCCTCTACGGCGAAGGTCGTCGGATCAAAGGACTCAGAAACTGAAGGTCGGATCGGAGAAGGAGTTATAGGTGAGAAGAAAGGCTACAAAGCTCCCCTCTACAGAGGGGGAGGGTGCAGGCAAGACCCCCATCTGGATCTGGGTGCGGCTAAATCTCTGCATCATCTTGTCTATCTCCGCTTAGCTCAGGCTCCAGGTGGAGCAGGAAGATGATGTCACAAACATGTCTGGAATGCTGGTGGGGAGAGGACCTAACTGGGGACCGGATAGAGGTTTCCTCCAGCTCAGGGGAGAATCTAGGAGACCGTAGCCGAGGAGACCCAGGCCTGGTTTGGAGGCCTCACTTTCAATGGCAGGCTTGCCTGAACCAAGCAGTCAGGGGACCGCTTTCGCAGCTTGTCCTTCTTGGCCTTCTCTCCCCTCCCCAGACCTCTTGGCAGGAGTTTGAGTCGCAGAGGCCGATGAAGAGGAAGATGGAGCTGCTTCTGCTATTCCCCCAAAGGGGGATGAAAGTACTACTGTCCCTGAGAAGGGAAGTAGGCCTTTCAGAATTAGTCTGTCCCTCCTGTCCTTCAGTGGTCTGGGGTTGAACCCAGCAAAGATAGGGCAGGAGATCTGAAGGTGCGCTGCTTCTAGACACACCACACACAGTGTGTGTGGCTATCCACTGGGGAAACCTTATGGCCACTCTCTATGCATTTTCTGAAACCTGATTTAGGGGCTTCTGACATCCCTAAACAGGCCCAGACACACACATACACACGATAGAAAAAACAGAAAAAAGGGACGGAAAAGGAACTTTTTTTTTTTTTGATTGACAGCTGTCGCAGAGAGGTAAAGAAAGAAATTTGAGAAGATTATCAAAAAATTTACTCACAAAGACCCAAGTAAAGCTTAGAGCTCGGACTATGCTTGTTGCTTCACTAGCGGCAAACGAGATCTGAACGGAAGGAGGAGGCAGGGGGCATTATGGGTAAGGGGAGGAGCTTGGAGCTCGGATCAGTAGCTGGAATATGCAGCAGTGTCGGATCAGATTTGGATCCAAAACCACAAATGAAGTCAACTACTTCAGCTCTAATGAATATGCTTTCCAGAGCAGTTTTGTGGTGACTGCTAAGTACGTGGCAACACAAGGTTCCATAATTACTGCTACATTCCCATACAAGAACTTTTGTTAATACTAGTCTGCTAGAGCTAGTTTCTTACTTAGGAGCCTCACTATAACATGCTCTCTCCCCTCCCCCATCAAATACTTTATCACAAATGTAGTGTTAAAGCAGACTCACTGTTGCAGTATTCTCTTTTGCGATATTCAGCAGTACAAGAAGCGCATAGTTGACCAGTCTCTGTAAGCTCTTCTTTCCCTAGTGACTCTGATCTTCTTCCCCAGCAAAGTCAGAGGAGAATCCTGAAAATCCCAGGACAGAGTGAATCAGGTTGTTACTCTACACTGACTGGGTCTACTCCAGGTGCTTAACTTGGAGGCTCAAGAGAGAAGGGTTCACAAAACATGAGTCCAAGCCTGATTCCAAGGGGAAAAAAACGAAAAGGAGGTGAATGAATAAGGTTGCCACCCCAACCGTAGAAGATACAGGCCAGAAAGGAAGGGGCAAGGTTAGAAGAAATAAGGACCGAAATACTGAAACTACTGAGCGACATTTCCATTTATGGTAGATCCCCAACACATCTGTACTATATTTATCACAGTGTTTGTTGTTGCAGTCTTCGCTTTTATAAATATTTCCAAAGCAGTGAAAGTGTGTTCTATACATGAGGACCTAACAAAAAAAATGGGCAGGGGTAACTGCTAACAGCAGCAGCATTTTCTAAGATACAGACGTTAATGCTGCCACAAAAGCAGACTTGACAACTGCATACATATATTTGTCAAGAATGGAGTCAAGGTCCCCTGTTCCTGCAGATGCTTAACCACAACCCTAAACGCCACAAAGTCATGACTTTCACAAAAATGTACCTGGACTGTGGCTATGGAATATTTGGAGGAGAAAAAAAAAGTCAAAACTGTCTGTTACATAAGATAAACTAAAGTTTTACCAAGAGGGGCAGTATTGTACACCATTCCACCCAGCCTGAGAACCATTCTCACTTTGGGAAAAATGACTGCCAAGCAGACTGATCACTTTTAAGACCCTGGCCATCAAATTGGAGAGGAACCGGGAGTCCACATTAGAAGCCAGGGCCTGAGGTAAAGTTTGTTTTAACCTCAACCAGGGTGACATCCTTGACTTTATTTGGAATGGAAGAGTTTCCTGATTTGGAAATGTCTAGAGAAGGAGAAGGAGAAGCACAGTCTTCCTGGCCAGAAGGGGGAATGAAAATTACACTAGTCATCCTCCCCAGCAGCAGTGGCACAATTTGACCTTAGGCCTGTGCTGCATCCTACAACTAGCCAAAGCCTGGCATTCTGATGACAAATAAGTGTCCAAATCCACAACAAAGACATTTCCTTAACTAGAGATAAGAAAAAAAAATCCTCAAATTTATGACCACAATAAGGACTGCAATCACATGAGCGCCCAAAGAATTACAACTGTCAGTGAGAGTCAGCAGTTGGGGTTACAATGGGACACTTACGCAGATACAGGAAAACCAAGAGATTACATGCCTGCAAAGCACTGGTTACCACAGCAAACACATTCCTGAAGACGCTGGGTGCTACAAAAAAGTCCAAATGGTATGATGCAATGCCCACCTTGAATAAGCAGCAAACATTTATATAGGTCCAAAACAGGCATTAAATCAGGTGTGGGGATGTGGCATACAGAAATGTGTTAATGGTAGATGCATAAAGCATGTATCAGTCTTGCCCAAGATTACTTCAAGCCATCATGTTTACACTGAAAACGGCTCAAACAGCACAGGAAAAGCTTGCCTGTGCAATGTGTTTCCTTCAATGTGAAAAAAATAACCTTTTTTGAAATCTGAGATCCTACAGGACAGCAAGAAAGCAAATGTCAGATGTTTCTTGAAGGTCCAAGACCTCTCTCAAATCCAAAAAGGGTCATCTTTGACCACAAGGACACAGCAGAGCTAAGCAAAATGAAAAGTTAAGAAAATTTAACTTAAAAGCACTGAAGGCAATCATAAAGCAGCAGCCAGAAGAGAAGGAATGGAGTTCAATATCACAAAGTACGGATGTCCACAAAGACACTCAAAATGGGAAACAAAATTAAATTACTTAGAAAAAAAAAGTACAGTTTTGTACCTACCATAAGTGTAGATGTTCGAGTGTATACCCTGCTGCAGTCATCACACTTGGGTTATCCTGTCGTCAGGCGGCCCCTCAGTCAGCCCGAATTCCAAAGTCTTGGTCCGGCGTCGGTTGCGGTCGCTTCTTCCCTGACGTCAGTGCACCAGGGGTATATAAGAGGCATCCAACGCCATTTTCTTCAGTTTTTCTTGCCCCAGATGTCAGGTGCCCCCCCAAAAGGTGGTCAGTTGATAGTACCAATAATAAAAGTTCATCACAAACAAAACATCCCTCCAGCTATAAGCAAATACACCACAAAGGTTGCATCAGATTTTAAGGTATTGAAAAGTTTTAGTTAGGTTAGAGGGGATGGAGGGAGGGTAACCTGGACTGCAGCAGGGTATACACTCGAACATCTACATTTATGTTAGGTACAAAACTGTACTATGTTCATCGTGTTACCCTGCTGCAGTCATCACACTTGGGTAGAATCCCAAAGCTAAGGATGGGAGGTGGAGTCAAACAGCGTTAGAGGAGGCTAGAAGGCCCTGCAAAACTGCAGTGGCGAAGCCAGCTCTAGTCTTAGAGTAAAGTGATAGTGTTTGGTGAAGGTGTGTACTGAACTCCAAGTTGCAGCTTCCAGAATATCCTTGGTTGGCATCCCCCGGAGGAAGGCTGTAGATGTAGCTGCTGCTCTGGTAGAGTGGGGCCTTATGCTGGAAGGAACTGGTTTTCCATGATGGGTGTAGCAAAAACGTATGCAATGTCCTATCCATTTGGAAATGGTCTGTTTTGAGATAGCCTTTCCTTGTGATGCTGTAGCATAGGATACAAAAAATTGGTAAGATTTTCTGAAAACCTTAGTTTTATCCAAGTAGTAACGTAGTTGCCTGTTAATGTCCAAGGAATGCAGGAGTCTTTCTCCTTTGTTCTGTGGATTTGGAAAGAAGGTGGGTAAATGGATGGTTTGATTTAGAGCCACACTGGATACCACCTTTGGCATAAAGGAGGGGTTAGTTCGTAGAGAAACTCTGTCTTGATGAAAAATGAGGAAAGGCTCTACTGCCATTAGTGCCTGCAGCTCTGAGACTTTTCTGGCTGAAGTAATTGCTAGCAGCAGGGCAGCCTTCCATGATATAAACTTTAAGTCAGCTGAGAAAGCTGGCTCAAAAGGTGGTAGCGTAAGTTCTTCCAGGACAAAATTGAGGTCCCAAGTTGGTGTTGGCGCTCTCCTGGGGGGCCTAATGTTTTTGGCCCCTCTGAGATACTGCCTTAGAAGTGGATGTGAAAATAAGGGAAGATCCGTGTTGTAGTGAGCTGAAATAGCTGACGCGTGGATTTTAAGATGAAAAAGAAAGTCCTTTGTGTAACATCTCAGTTAAATATTGTAGAATCTGAGGTATGTCCGGCTGAAGGGTATTTTGGCCTTTAGCTAGGTTCCAGGCGCAAAATCTTTTACATTTGTCTGAGCAGGCTTTCCTGGTGCTGGGCCTCCTGGCCTCCAGAATAACATCCATAACAGATTGTGAAAGAGGAGCTGGCTGGTTGCTTAGGTGATTTGCCATGCAGCCAAATTTAAGATTTTGAGCTGGCTGTGTAGAATCTGACTGCCTTGCTGTGTGAGCAGATGAGGAATTTGTGGTGAAATCCATGGCGGGCCCTGGGCCATGTTCCTTAATAGAGGGTACCAGTGCTGGCGTGGCTAGTCTGGGGTAATGAGCATCATTCGGGGTCTCTCCATCCTGACTTTCAGCAGCACCTTTGTGAGGAAGGGCAATGGAGGAAAGGCATATGCTGTCAGCATTTTCCAACTGAATGAGAGTGCGTCCACTTTCCAAGCTTGATGGTGAAATGTCCTTGTGCAAAATTTTGATAGCTGATAGTTATGAGGGTTGGCAAACAGGTCTATGTCTGGGCACCCCCATTTTTGAGTTGTCATTGCAAATACTTGTGGATCCAGTTTCCACTCGTGGGGATCCATGATGTTTCTGCTTAGGTCATCTGCCAATGTGTTCTTTTTTCCTGGCAGGAATTGAGCTTGGTACGCCAGTGCTGTGTTCCACAACGTCACTGCTTGCCTGCATAAAGGGTAGGAGTGTGTACCCCCTTGTTTGTTTATGTACCACATTACTGTGGTGTTGTCTGTCCTTATTATAGCTGTCCTGGATGTAAGAGGTCCTTGAAGGCTGTCAGGGCATTCTGTACAGCTAGCACTTCTTTTTGATTGATGTGCAGATTCCTTTGATCTGCAGTCCATATGCCTTTTACGTACCGACCTGCCATGTGGGTCCCCCAGGCATAGTCTGATGCATCTGTTGTCATAGTTTGCCTGGCTGGGGGTAAGGTGAAAGGCTGACCCTTGTTGAGGTGACATATCTGTGACCACCATAGAAACTCCTGTTGAAGGCAGGGAATGAGAGGTATCATTGTTTCCAAGCTGTGGCTGTGTTGAGTCCATACGCTTTTTAGGTACCATTGTAATTTCCTCATATGCAGTTTTGCAAATGGTATTAGTAGTATGCAAGATGCCATGAAGCCCAAGGCCTGCAGAATTTTTCTTGCAGGGAGATGGGTCTTTGTTGCCATTGTTTTGAAGTATTGAGTTAGTTGTAGTTGTTTGTCTGGCATCAGATAAGCTACCTGGGCCGTTGTATTCAAGCTGGCACCCAGGAATGTCATATTTTGAGAGGGCACTAGTTTTGATTTCTTTTCGTTTACTGTGTACCCTAGGCAACTTTGAAGGTGTTTTACAAAAGCCAGATGTCAGAGAATGTCCTTGCTTTCTGCTTGGATGAGGCAGAAGTCCAGGTATGGGTTTATTTGAATTCCTCTTTGTCTGCAGTATGCATTTACTGGTGCCAGGCATTTTGTGAAGACCCTGGGTGCAGTAGATAAGCCAAAGGGCAGTGCAGAGAATTGGTAATGGGTTGAACCTGCAATGAAACGGAGGTATCTTCTGCAATTTTGTCTGATAGGGACATGCAGGTATGCCTCCTTGAGGTCCAACGTTACTAGCTAAGCTTTCTTGCCCAACATGGGAAGAAGCTGCTGTAGTGTTATCATCTTGAATTTGGGTACTTGCAAGAAGGTGTTTAGAATTGAAAGGCCCAGAATGGGTCTCCAAGCATTGTCCTTTCTGGAGACTAGAAAGAGCCTCGAGTAAAATCCTTGGCCTTGCTCCTGTGTAGGTACCAGATGAATGGCTCTCATGTCCATGAGAGCTGTAATTTGTTTTTGTGCCTCTGCCCAATGATTTTGTGGCAGGTTTGGCAGTCCTTTTATCCTTGGCAAGGTGTGGAAATGGAATCTGTATCCTTGTGAGATAATGTCTAGGACCCATTTGCCCTTTGTGACGATGGGCCAGTTGTCTGTAAAAAAAAAAATGCTAATTTTCCTCCCAAGGGAGCTGCCAAGAAAGTTTTGCTCAGCAGTTTGAGGTTTAAGTCATTGTGTTTGCCTTCTAGTAGTTTGAGACCGGTCTTCTCCTCCCTTCTGTGTTGCAGTGTCCCATTGGCGAGGTTTGTAATGGATTTGTGCTTGTCCTCTGCCCCTTGGGCACCTGTATTTACCCCTATGTGGTCTGTCAGAAGCTGGAAAGGACTATTTTTTGTTGGCCAGTTTCTGCTGAAGCGTGGGGGTTGTACCTGTAAGAAATCTTTGACCGTCTGCATAGATTTTGTCTTATCCTCCATTTTCTTTAAAACCTCTTCTGCTTTAACCCCAAACAAGACATCCTGTTGTAAGGGTGCATCTAGTAACTTTGCTTTAACATGATCAGGCAGAGTGTGTTCCTTTAACCAAGCATGCCTACATATAACAGACCCAGTAACAGCTGCTCTACAGGAAGCTTCCAAGGAATCAAATCCACATTCTAAAATATGTTTGCCCACCTGTTCAGCTGCATGGAACAGATCCTGCATTTCCTTGAATTCAGACTGTTGAGGGTGCATGCTCATCTTTTGTTTTATTTGAGAAATTAGGAATTGCTGGTATTTAAACATGTGGAATTGACAATTTAGTGCTCTCATAGCTAAAGTAGCTGAGGTGTAAACCTACTTCCCCCACCTATCTAATGCCCTGGTGTCCCTTTCAGAGGGTACAGGATTTTTAGCCATAGAAGCCTTAGCCCCTTTGGGACCCTGGGAGATTGTCTCTGGATCAGCAATAGGGCTTTTGTAAAGGAATTTGTGTGAGTCAGGCACTCTAATATCTATCTGGTTTGGCTGGAGCAGGAGGCAGAGAATCTGGATTTAGACTAGATTCTAAGTAAACATCATCCACAATGTCTAAAACTGGAGGGATAGCAAGTGGTCTGTGCTGGGGGAGTAAAAGAAACTCTCGGAGCCTTTTCTTTGAGTCGGAGTAGTCCTGGCCTTCCCAGTGGAAATGTTCCCTCATGGTATGTAAGGTTTCCCCAAAGGAATAGTATTCAGGGGAAGAAGATTAGGGAATGGAATCTTCATAAGGGGGAAAGGGGTAATCCTGTTCCTCAGAGGAGCCTGAGGAAATAAGACACTTGATCAGAGGAGGCATAATCCCCCTCTTGTCTAGGCCTTTTGTCGGGGGGGGGGGGGGGCTGTGAACCCCTGATTAAAGAAATCAAATCTTCAGCCATTTTAAGCATCTGTTTCTTAGGCATGGGGCCTTGAACTGCAGACTGATGTGCAGTCTTTTTTGGTTTTAGAGGAGTCTTAAGCTTAGCATAAGATTTTATGGTGAGAGTAGTCGGTCTGAAGACACCCTCTGAAACCGAAGGTGTTTCTACAGCACTGGCCTCTCCTTCTGCAACGTCATCGGTAGGGACTAAAGAAAATGGCTGCGTCAGCCTAGAACTCTCTGCTTGAGAATCCGAAGCGGTCTGGTGTTCCAATTCTGCGGTCGCCAGGGGCTGCGTAGGTGCCTCACTGAAAACCGGAGAACCTGCGACTAGCCCAGCCGAGGCCTCGGAGTCTGGCTTGGATTTAGGCTGCCTGTCTTTATCTTTGCGTTTTTTATGCACGCCGGTAGTCTGTTGTTCCAACGGCATAGTGTAATTAAATTTCCTACCGAAGTAGTGTCGTGCGAAATCAAAGTGTCGCTTTATTGTTCGCTTATTGAACCTAGCACAAAACCGAAAACCAGTGACGTCGTGGTCTGGGCCTAGGCAAGGTATACAATAAGAATGAAAGTCCTTATGGCGTATTTGTTTCCCACAAGAAATGCAATTGTTAACTTTTTCTGACATCGGACTGAGGCAAAAAAAGGTTCCCCAACGGGGTACTTCGCGCTTTGAAGACTTCGGACTGAAATTCGATTCGAAAATCTCAGGTGTCGGCCGACCGGCACTCGCGAACTGCTTCTGCTTCGGGCACCGCGCGGCAAGAAAGACTTAAGAAAATGGTGCCGGATGCCTCTTATATAACCTTGGCGCACTGACATCAGGGAAGAAGCGACAGCAACCGACTCCGGACCAAGACTTTGGAATTTAGGCCGGTTGCGGGGCCGCCTGACAACAGGATAACCCAAGTGTGATGACTACAGCAGGGTAACACGATGAACATCAGAGATTAAATAATCTGCAGTTTATGGGTTTACCAAAAGAATAAGAGGGACAGTAACCAGTGAAATTCATTATTAAAATTGTTGGAAGCAATTTCTAAACAGAATGCAACCCATTACTAAAGGGAAACTCTGCCTCAAAACTAAAAAAAAATATTTTTTCACACGCTGTTTTCTGAGTTATTTTAATATCTCAAAATCACTCTGCATCTTATAGAATTTTAATATGTTTTTTGCAAAACTGCTGTAAATGGGGCTTGACATATCAGTGATCTTATTTTTCTTCAAGCCTTTCTCTTTCACATAATCCATTTCAAGTCTGCTTTAATGAGTCATGCCTGACATAAGGAAATAGTGGTGTAGTCCCATTCCATTGACATATAATGGGATTAGTGTTGGTCACTGTCGTCTTACATACTGTTTGTAACAGGACTGCTTCTTTTATTTCTAGAATGGTCCTCGTGTGTACGTATCAGGGCTTGTTTTACAGTACACTAAGGAATTATACAGCTGCAACCAAAACAGTTGCTAAATTGCAGGATTTTGTTCAAAGTATCTTTGCAGTCCAACATGAAATGACAGCCCCTTCCCCCACACTTTGGTAAATTTCCTGATACTTTACAAGAACTACAAGAAAAAAATACTTTCTGAAATTTCTCTAAATGTCACAGACATTTTGATACTACATTTACTTACATGTTCAAAGAGAGGTCAGTGTAGATCATAAAACCTTGGATATAACTGTCATTGAGAAACTGGATCAATCATCATCTTATTCCCTTGAAATATCAATTTTCTGACAAATTATATACATTATACATCTGAGAGATGGAGAAATGCTTTAGAGAGAAGAGGAATGAAGGTCAGCAGGACTAAGACAGAATACATGTGTGTGAGGGAGGACAGAGGAATGGTGAGGATGCAAGGAGTAGAGGTGGCGAAGGTGGATGAGTTTAAATACTTGGGATCAATAGTTCAGAGTAATGATGAGTGTGGAAGAGAGGTGAAGAAGAGAGTACAGGCAGGATGGAGTGGGTGGAGAAGAGTGTCAGGAGTGATTTGTGGCAGATGAGTACCAGTAAGAGTGAAAGGGAAGGTCTACAAGAGGGTAGGGAGACCATCTATGTTATATGGGTTGGAGACAGTGGCACTGACAAAAAGGCAGGAGTTAGAGCTGGATGTGGCAGAGTTAAAGATGTTAAGATTTGCACTGGGTGTGACAAGGGTGGACAGGATTAGGAATAAGTATATTAGAGGGTCAGCCCAGGTAGGAAGGTTTGGAGACAAAGCCAGAAAGGCAAGATTACATTGGTTTGGACATGTGCTGAGGAGGAATGCTGAGTACATTGGGAAAAAGATGCTAAGGATGAAGCTATCAGGTAACAGGAAAAGAAGAAGGCCTAAGATAAGGTTTATGGATGTGGTGAGAGAGGACATGCAGGTGGTTGGTGTAACAAGAGAAAGATGCAGAGGACAGGAAGAAATGGAAACAGATGATCTGCTGTGGCGACCCCACGGAACAGCAGAAAGAAGATGATGCTACATCTGTCTCTACAGATATACAGAAAGGTGTACTGAAATTCATCAAAACATCTCAAAACATTCACGTCAACCAGAAATTGTCAACTTTGCAAACAGTGACACTACTATTCATGTGGTAAACAATCTCGGTGCATGCAAAATATATAAAAAATAAAACAGTTTTTTTTGTTTCTCCTGCCTGACCTTTAGGAGTACCTTGGGGAGGAGAGGCAGTGGATAAAAGGCATATACTGATAGGTTTGTCCAGTTGAAAAATAAGGCGTCCACTTTCCAAGCTTGTCTGTGATAAGTCCTTGTGCAGAATCTTTTTAGTTGACTGTTTTGAGGGGAGGAAAATAGGTCTTATGTCCGGGAATCCCCATTTCTTTGTTATCATGCTGAAGACTTGTGGATCCAGGTGCCACTCGTGGGGATCCATGAGGTTTCTGCTTAGCTCGTCTGCCAGAGTATTTTCCTTTCCTTTCCTGGCAGGAATTGTGCCTGCAGATGAACTTGGTAAGTCAATGCTGTGTCCAATAAAGCCATGGCTTGTCTGCACAGGGGATAAGAATGAGTGCCCCCCTGCTTATGTACCACATGACCGTGGTGTTGTGTCTATCAGTAGTTGTCCCGGATGAAGTAGGTCCTTGAAGGCTGTCAGGGCATTTTGAACAGCTAGCATCTCTTTTTGATTGATATGTAGATGCTTTTGGTTTGTGGACCACGTGCCCTGAATGCCTCTTCCTGCCATGTGTGCCCCCCAGGCATAATCTGAAGCATCCATCGTTAGGCTCTGCCTGGCTGGGGGTAGTGAGAATGGCTGTCCCTTGTTTTGGTGACAAGCCTTTGTCCACCATCGAAACTCCTGTTGCAGACAGGGAATTTGAGTAATCATTGTTTCTAGGCTGTGGCAATGTTGCGTCCAGACACTTTTTAGGTATCACTGAATTTTCCTCATATGCAGTCTTGCATATGGAATTACTAAGATGCAGGATGCCATGAAGCCCAAAACCTGCAGAATTTTTCTTGCAGATAACTGGGCCTTTGTTGCCATTTCATTGACACAGGTAAGTAAGCTGCCTTCGTTTGTCTGGAGTGAGATAAGCCATCTGGGCAGTTGTACTTAAGCTTGCACCCAGGAATATTATCTCGAGTGGGTACTAGTTTTGACTTCTTTTTGTTGACTGTGTACCCTAGGCATGTTAAGTCTTACCACAAATGTCAGATGCTGTAGTAGAAAGTCCTTGTTCTCTGCTTGTATGAGGCAGTCGTCCAAGTAAGGATATATTTGTATTCCTCTTTGTCTGCAGTAAGCAATTACTGGTGCCAGGCAATTTGTGAAGACCCTGGGCACAGTAGATAAGCCAAAGGGCAGTGCAGAGAATTGGTAATGCTTTGAGCCAGCCTTGAATCTGAGGTATCTTCTGCATGATTGTCTGATTGGGACATGCAGGTATGCCTCTTAGGTCTAAACTCACGAGCCAAGCCTTGCTGCCCAGCATGCGCAGAAGCTGATGTAAGGTAAACATCTTGAATTTTGGTATATCCAGGAAAGTGTTGAGAATAGATGGGCCCAGTATAGGTCTCCATGCTTTGTCCTTTCTGGGTACCAAGAACAGTCTTAAGTAAAATCCTTGTCCCTGCTCTTGCTATGGTACTTGCTGAATTGCCCTCATGTAAATGAGAGCTGCGACTTGTTTTTGAGCTTCTGCCCATTGATTTTTTGGCAGGTCTGGCCAACCGTTTGGCTTTGGCAGGGTATGGAAATGAAACTTGTAGCCTTGTGACACTATGTCTAGAACCCATTTGTCCTGGGTTATAATGTGCCAATTTTGAGAAAAAAGTGCTAGTTTTCCCCCTAAGGGTGCTGCCAGAAGATAAGTGCTTGGTGCAGGCAGGGGGAAGTCATTGGGACTGTTTTCTGTATGACTGTGCTTTGTCTTCTCCACCTTTGGAGGTAGAAGCACTCCACTGCTTAGACCTGTAGGATCCTTGTGGCTGTGATCTACCTCTAGGGCGTCTGGATCTGCCCATTTGAGGTCTGTCTGAGACTGGAAAGGACCAATTCTTTGTAGGCCAGTGTCTGCTAAATCTACGTGGCTGTACCTGTAAGAAATCATTGACCGTTTGCATAGATTTAGCTTTGTCCTCCATTTTCTTTAACACCTCCTCTGCCTTAACACCAAACAAGGTATCATGTTGTAAAGGAGCATCTAAAAATTTTGCTTTAACATTGACAGGTAGATTTTGTTCCTTTAACCAAGCATGCCTCCTAATGATAGAACCCGTAACAGCGGCCCTGCAGGAGGTATCCAGAGAATCAAACCCACATTGCAAAGTATGCTTTCCAACTTGTTCAACTGCATGCAATAAATCCTGCATTTCTTTGTTTTCTGCACATTCAGAATTTGCCATCATTTTCTGTTTAAGCAGTGTCATGGTATATTGCTGATATTTGAGCATATGAAACTGGCAATTTAAGGCCCTTATAGCCAAAGTAGCAGATGTGTAAATCTTTTTTCCCCATCTATCCAGTGCCTAGAATCCCTGTCAGAGGGGGTAGGGTTTTTTTGCAGTAGAAGCCTTGACCCCTTTTGGACCCTGGGAAATGGTTTCTGGGTCTGCAGTAGGGTGTTTGCAAAGGAATTTATGACAGTCAGGGACCCTCTAGTACCTGTCCGGCTTAACAGGAGCTGGAGGTAAAAAGTCAGGGGTCAGACTAGACTCCGAGAACACATCATCTACAACGTCCAACACAGGTTGAATAGCTAGAGGCCTGTGTTCAGGTAGTAAGTCTCTGAGCCTTTTCTTAGATTCTGAAAAATCTTGGCTCTCCCAGTGGAAGTGCTCCCTCATGGTATGCAAGGTTTCTCCAAAAGAGTAGTCCTCAGGAGGTGAAGCTGAAGGAATTGATTCTTCAGCATCAGAATCCTCATAGGGGGGAAATAGAATATTTCTGATCAGAAGAGGAATCAGAAGAAATGGAAACCTGATCTGAAGATTCATAGTCTGTCTCTTGCCTAGGCCTCTTATCAGGAGGGGGATGGGAACCCCTGATCAAGGTAATTAAGTCTTCAGCCATTTTGAGCATTTGTTTTTTGGGCATGGAGGCCTGTCCTTGTGGCTGGTGAACTTGTTTATTTGCCTTTAAAGGTGTTTTAGTCTTTGAAATCGGTTTGATATATAATTGTTTAGGTCTGAATACACCCTCAGAAGCAGATGCCTGCTCAGCGGCTCCGGACCCATCTGAGGGAATAATCACCGAGGCTTCAAAACCGTGAGTTTCCAGCGGCCTGGCTGACTCCACGTAGGAGTCGGTAGCGGCCTGCAACTCTAAAGTAGCGGGCGTCAGGGGCTGTGAAAGCGCCTCACTGAGAACCGGTGACTTGCTTAGGAGAAGCTTAGTCGGTTTTGGACCTCGGTTGACTTCTTTTTCTTTGTGTTTTTTGTGAACTCCGTTAGTCGGATGGCTGTCCGATGACATTGTATAATTAAATCTTCGCCCAAAATAGCTTAATGCAAAATCGTACCGACACTTAATAGTGCGTTGGTCAAATCTAGTACAAAACAGACAACTAGCAACGTCGTGGTCTGGGCCTAGGCAAGGAATACAGTAGGAATGAAAGTCCTTATGAGGAATTTGCTTCCCACAAGAAATACAATTAACTTTTTCTGACATCTGTTTGGAGCAAGAAAAAAGTTTCCCCAACGGGGTACTTAGATTTTAATGAAGACTTCGGATCTGAAACTCGAACACGAAAATCTCAGGAGTCAGCTGACCGGCACTTGCGAACTGCTTCTGCTTCGGACACCGCGCGGCAAGAAAGACGGAATAAAATGGCGTTAGCTGCATCTTTTATACCCCTAACGACCTGAAGTCAGGGAAGAGGCGACAGCAACAGACGCAGGACCCAAGACTTTGGAATTCAGGCCGACTGAGGGCAATCTGCCAGCAGGATAACCCAAATGTAATGACTTCAACAGTGAAACACGAAGAACATCCAGCAGGCATCGAGATCCACTGGCAACTACAGGGAAGTATCTGTACTTATTTGTAACCTGTTTGGCTCTTACAAGACATAGCATGATACTAACCTGGAAGTGACTGATGTCCTAGTTATATTCCATAAAAACATCACATTATAGGCAATTAGAGCTCCATCTATGATCTCTTCAGAGCATGCAACATTTCTTAACCACTTCAAATTGCTAACAGTTGAAACAAATATCTTTCTTGTGGGTGATCTCAACTATCCAGACAAAATGAAACATTTACTGCCAACAAATATGCAGAGTGACTTCTGGATTTTTAAAATGCCAATAAACTTGAATAAACTGTCCCCATATGCACTACAGGGGTTAATCTTATTGATTCTGTCCTCACCACCATTTTTCCTGTTTGCACCACACTGTTTATTACCCCATCCCTAATCAAATCTGACAATCTCACTGCAGTCTTTCATAAAACTGAACAAAAAACTGCTTTTGGCCTCTAATAACTCATCTATATTCAGGGATTACTCCAAAGCAAATTACTACTATTTACTGAACTTACTGATGAACATAGATTGTACAGCGCCACCAGCAAACCTTGTAACTGAGGCAGTTGCCTGCTGCTCTGAATTTGATGCCGTCTTGGACACGAACACTGAATTATCCATACCAATTTGTCATGGGCATAATAGCAAGTTCAGAAGTAAAACCCATATGGTGGACTATAACAATAATAAGTACCTGACCATCACTAAAACATTTTCATAGCTACAAAAAGAACTGAAAACTTAAATCTCTCAAACATACCATCAGGAAATGCAAGATGAACTAAAACTTAAGATTGCAGCTAATTCAAAATAATACCATAATGCATTCTTCAGCTATAGCAGAAAGTTCTGAAAAATCAAATTCAACACTGAACTTAACTTCAATGGTACCGGTTTCTCTTACCCCAAACATCTGGGGATAAATTATCTTCCAACTTCAGTCCACTCAACCTCTTCTTACCCAACATTCCCCCTCTCACTTGATATAAATTTGAACCATGTTTATTACTTTACAAAATTAAAAATACTACTTTCATGGGTCCTGACAATATCACTGGATGTCTGCTGATAAGCATAAAGTGGAGAATGGTAGGCTGTGGTGCCCTTACATAAAAGTACTCCCACTATTGACCCAGGAAACCACAGGCCTATTAATCTCAGTATATATATATATATATATATATATATATATATATATATATATATATATATATATATATATATATATATATATACACACACACACACACACACAGATGACCTTATATCCCTGGATACACACACCAGTGCAGATTTAAAAAAAAAAAAAAAAAAAATTCATTACTTGAAAGGGTTATGAAAAAGAAGCTGTGTATGTACTATAACAGTCTGTATTGTCCATTTTCATTCTTCCTGAACAGATGGGTTCAGATCACACACTGCCGTTACACTAGCTTGTGGCCTCAAACTCTCGAGCTCCTTTCCTACCCACAATGCACTATGCCGAAAGTCCCTCAGATCATATTTACAGCTTCAAAGAAAACTATAAAAGAGCTTCCATAAATGGAGTTCAATGAAAGAGACTTATGGTGTTCCCTAAGAGTCACAAATGACTTCTGGATGAATGAAAGAAATGGAGGGGGGTTTGAGGAAAAATGAAAATGGACAACACAGAGGAAACGTTATGGCAAGTACATAACTTTTCTCTAATGACAATTTTCATTCATTTCTCAACAGATGGGACAGAGTTCCCAGCTACCTGGATTCCTGGGTGAACTTTAAGGAAGGCTATTCCAGAGTACGGCTGAGCCAAATGCTGCCTTCCCCCTTAAGACCAGATCTAGTTTGTAATGAGTGATAAAGGTATGAGGATTTGACCAAGTTGCAGCCATGGATGCTCTAGGCTGGAATACAGTGGAAGTAGCCACAGATTTTGATGAATGAGCCTTTAGTGGTTTAGGTAAGAAGATATTCAATTTGCTGTAGATAAATGAAATGCAATCAGTCAACCATCTAGCTAGAGTTACCTTTGTAACAGATTCCCCCAACTTGTTATGTGCAAAGGAAACAAACATCTAGTCTTGTCTTTCCAATTTCTTTTGTACTATGCAGGTAGAAACATAACTATTTCTAAAGTTTCAGAAGAATACTGGCAGGTTAATGTTGGATTCTGACACCACCTTAGGTAGGAAGGAAGCAATGATACGCAAGGTGCCCCTTATCCTTGTGGAAAATCCAGGTATGGGGTTTAGAAGATAATGCTTGAAGTTCTGAAATTCTTCTAGCAGATGGAATTGCAACTAACAAGACAGTTTTCCAGGTCAAAAAATTTAAATCACATTTAGCTGCAGGTTCAAATGGGGAATGGGTGAAGGTTTGCAATACCAAATTTAAATCCCATGGTAATATAGGATCTTTATAAGGAGGTCTAAGGAGAAGGGTACCTTTTAATAAGGTTTTACACAGTTTAGAAGCCAGGAAGGAATTCTGAAACCCTACATGAAAGTTAGAGATGGCTGCAAGCTAAGCTTTAACAGTTGATGAACTAGCACCCTCCATACATAAACTCACTAAAAACTCAAGAACAATATAAACTGGGGCTGAGAAGGGGTCCTGCCTGAGACTGCTCTACTCGATAAACAAATCTTCTCCCTTTATTTCTGTAGACTTTCCTGGTAGAGTGTTTATCAGAAGTTAACAGTGCAGAACAGACAGTCAAAGAGAGCACAGGATGCCTGGCTATTAACAGAAAGTACAGTTGTGTACACTTACCATAAATGTAGACGTTAGAGTGTATTCACTGTTGCAATCATTACATTTGGGGTAATCTGCTGGCAGGTTGCCCTCAGTCGGCCTGATTAAAAAAGTCTTGGGTCCTGTGTCAGTTGCTGTCCCTTCTTCCATGACGTCAGGGGTATTAAACATGCAGCCGACGCCATTACATCAGTTTTTCTTGCCCCAGATGACAGGTGCCCCCCTAATAGGGAGCAATATATATATATCTATATATATATATATATATATATATATATATATATATATATATATATATATGCATGTATGTATAAGTATATAATTTAAAACACAAAAAATATACCTCCAAACAAAAGCAAATATACCAAAAATGCTTTTAAGCATAGTAAAAGAAAGGAGAGGTATAGCAAGAGAAAAACAGGGGGCTGGAAGGTGGGTAACCAGGACTGCAACAGTGAATACACTCAAACATCTACATTTACGTTAAGTGCACACAACTGTACTATGTTCTTCGTGTTTCACTGTTGCAGTCATTACATTTGGGTAGAATCCCAAAGCTATGGTTGGGAGTATGGAGTTATACAGCATTAGGAGTAGCTATAAGGCCCTGCAGGACAGCAGTGGCAAAGCCAGCTCTGAATTTGGAGAAGAGAGGCAAATGGTAATGTTTGGTGAACGTATGAACTGAGCTCCAGGTAGCAGCTTCTAGAATGTCTCTGGTAGGAACCCCTCTGAGAAAGGCTGTAGAAGTAGATGCAGCCCTGGTGGAATGAGATCTGATCCCCCTGGGGATATGTTTACCATGGTGCATATAGCAGAAACTAATACAATGGCTTATCCATTTGGAAATAGTCTGCTTTGAAATAGCCTTTCCCTCTGCCCCTGCAGCAAACGCCACCAATAGTTGTTCAGATTTTCTTAGAGATTTTGTCCTCTAAGTAGAATCTAAGTTGTCTGTGTACATCCAATGAATGCAGAATCTGCTCCCCCTTGTTCTGTGGATTGGGAAAGAAAGTTGGCAGATGAATGGTCTGATTAAGAGTCACAATGGATACGACTTTAGGCATGAAAGATGGATTGGTCCTGAGAGCCACCCTGTCCGGATGAAAAATAAAAGGCTCCACTGACATAAGAGCCTGTAATTTTGAAATCCTTCTAGCTGAAGTGACTGCTAAAAAGAAAGCTGTTTACCAGGAAAGAAATTTTAGGTCTGCAATAGCAGCTGGCTCAAAAGGAGGGAGAGTGAGTTTTTCCAAAACAAAATTGAGGTCCCATGCAGGAGTTGGTGCTCTCCTGGGAGGTCTTAAATTTTTGGCCCCTCAGATACTGCTTTAGCAGAGGATGAGAGAAGAGTGGATGGTCTGTGCTGTAATGAGCTGAAATGGCAGAGGCATGGATTTTTATGGAAGAAAAGGATAGACCCTTGTGAAGCTTCTCAGTTAAGTATTGCAGAATCTGAGGAATACTGGGCATTGCTGTGCTTAATCCTTGTGATTGGTTCAAGACACAGAATCTTTTCCATTTCTCAGCATAAGATTTTCTAGTACTAGGCCTTCTAGCCTCCAAAATGACATCCATCACAGGTTTGCTGAGGGATGCCAAGAGTGAAATTAGTTGATTAGCCACGCTGCAAGATTCAAAGTTTGGAGCTGTGCGTGCAGAATTTGGTAGTTCTGCTGAGACAGAAGGTAAGGTGTCTGAGGCAGGTGCCACTGAGGGAGGTGTGACACATTGCGCAGGAGTGGGTACCAGTGTTGGCGAGGCCAATCTGGAGCAATCAGAATCATTTTTGGTTTGCCCAGTTTGACTTTTAGTAGAACTTTGGAGAGCAGAGGCAGAGGGGAAAAAGCATAGACTGATAGGTTTTTCCAGCTGAATGATAGAGCATCCACTTTCCAAGCTTTTTTGTGATGAACTCGTGTGCAGAATTTGTCCAACTGATAGTTCTGGGGTGAGGCAAGAATATCTATGTCTGGGCTCCCCCATTTGCGTGTCAACATGTTGAAAACTTGTGGTTCCAGTTTCAATTCGTGTGGGTCCACAAGATTTCTGCTTAGCTCGTCTGCCAGATTATTTAGCTTTCTTGGCAGGAATTGAGCTTGTAGTTGTATTTACTAGGTCAAGGCCGTGTTCCACAATGCCATGGCTAGTCTGCAAAGGGGGTAGGAGTGTGTACACCCCCTGCTTGTTTAAGTACCACATAACTGTGGTGTTGTCTGTCTTTATCAGTAGTTGTCATGGATGAAGATAGTCCTTGAAGGCTGTCAGTGCATTCTGTACAGCTAGCATCTCTTTCTGATTGATATGTAGGTGCATTTGATTTGTGCTCCATTTGCCCTGAATGCACTTCCCTGCCAGATGAGACCCCCAAGCATAGTCTGATGCGTCTGTAGTCAAGGTTTGGGCAGCAGGGAGTGGAGTGAATGGCAGTCCCTTGTTTTGGTGGCAGGCCTCTGCCCACTATAGGAACTCTAGTTGCAGGCAAGGTATAATAGGAATCATTGTTTACAGGCTGTGACAATGTTGACTCCATAAACTTTTTAAGTACCACTGAAATTTCCTCATATGCCGTCTTGCATATGGAATTAGAAGAATGCAGGAGGCCATGAACCCTAAGGCTTGCAAAATTTGTCTTGCAGATAGCCGGGTTTTTGTGGCCACTTGTTTGAAGTAAGTCACCAACTGAATTTGCTTTTCTGGCGTAAGGTAAGTCATCTGGGCAGTTGTATTCAAGCTTGCACCCAGGAATGAAAATTTTTGAGAGGGTACCAGTTGTGATTTCTTTTCGTTTATGGTGTACCCTAAACAAATAAGAATCATTTTTACAAATGCCAGATGCTTTAGAAGAATGTCCTTGTTTTCTGCCTGAATTAGACAATCGTCCAGGTATAGCTATATCTGAATATTTCTTTGCCTGCAAAATGCAATTACTGGTGCCAGGCACTTTGTGAAGACCCTGGGCGCAGTAGATAAGCCAAAGGGCAGTGCAGAGAAAGTACAGTTTTGTACCTACCATAAATGTAGATGTTAGGAGTGTTCACCCTGCTGCAGTCATCACACTTGGGTTATCCTGCCGTCAGGCGGTCCCGCAGTCGGCCCGAATTCCAAAGTCTTGGTCTGGCGTCGGTTGCTGTCACTTCTTCCCTGACGTCAGTGCGTCAGGGGTATACAAGAGGCATCAGACGCCATTTTCTTCAGTTTTTTACACCACAGAGATAGTACAGGATAAAGTGGTAAAGATAAGTTCAGCTAGTTCAGAGGGGATGGAGGGAGGGTAACCTGGACTGCAGCAGGGTGAACACTCGAGCATCTACATTTATGGTAGGTACAAAACTTACTATGTTCATCGTGTTACCCTGCTGCAGTCATCACACTTGGGTTGAATCCCAAAGCTAAGGAGGGGAGGTGGAGTCAAACAGGGTTAGAAAAAGCTAGTAAGCCCTGCAAAACTGCAGTGGCAAAACCAGCTCTAGTCTTAGAGTAAAGAGGTAAGTGACAGTGTTTGGTGAAGGTGTGCACTGAACTCCAAGTAGCAGCTTCCAGAACATCCTTGGTTGGCACTCCCCTGAGAAAGGCTGCTGATGTAGCTGTAGCCCTGATGGAGTGGGACCTAATGTTAGCAGGTACTTGTTTCCCATGATGTGTGTAGCACAAACGTATGCAATGCTCTATCCATTTAGAAATGGTCTGTTTTGAGATACCTTTTCCTTGTGATCCTGTAGCATAGGCTACAAAGAGCTGGTCAGTTTTTCTGAAAGCCTTAGTTTTATCCAATTAGTAACGTAATTGCCTGTGAATGTCCCAAAGAGTGCAGGAGTCTTTCTCCTTTGTTCTGGGGATTTGGGAAGAAGGTGGGCAAGTGAATGGTTTGGTTTAGGGCCACACTGGATACCACCTTTGGCATAAAGGAAGGATTAGTTCGTAGAGAAACTCTGTCTTGATGAAAAATGAGGAAAGGTTCCACTGCCATTAGTGTCTGTAGCTATGAGACTCTTCTAACTGAAGTTATTGCTAGTAGTAGGGCAGTTTTCCATGAAAGAAATTTTAAATCAGTTGAAAAAGCTGGTTCAAAGGGTAGCAGTGTAAGCTTTTCCAGGACAAAGTTGAGATCCCAAGTAGGTGTTGGGAGCTTTCCTTGGCGGTCTTAAGTTCTTAGCCCCTCTGAGGTACTGTCTTAGGAGTGGATGTGAAAATAAAGGAGGATCCGTGCTGTAATGAGCTGAAATTGCTGAGGCATGGATCTTAATAGATGAAAAGGAAAGTCCTTTGTGTAACATCTCAGTTAAATATTGTAGAATCTGAGGAATGTTTGGCTCCAGGGGATTTAGGCCTTTAGCCTGGTTCCAGGAGCAAAATCTTTTCCATTTGTCTGAATAGGTTTTCCTGGTGCTGGGCCTCCTGGCCTCCAGAATGAAATCCATAAAAGCTTTGGATAAAGGTGTTGGCTGGTTGTTTAGGTAATTTGCCATGCAGTACCTTTGCTAGAAGAGGCAGTGGAACGAAGGCATACACTGTTAATGTTTTCCAACTGAATGAGAGAGCGTCCACTTTCCAAACTAGTGGATGGAAGGTCCTTGTGCAAAATTTATGAAGTTAGTCGTTGTGGGGGCTTGCAAACAGATCTATGTCTGGGCGTCCCCATTTTTGAGCTATCATTGCAAATACTTGTGGATCTAGTTTCCATTCGTGTGGATCCATGATGTTTCTACTTAGGTCGTCTGCCAATGTGTTTTTCTTTCCTGGCAGGAACTGTGCTTGTAATTGAACCTGGTAAGACAGTGCAGTGGTCCACAAGGTCATTACTTGCCTGCATAGAGGGTAGGAATGTGTGTCCCCTTGCTTGTTTATGTACCACATAACTGTGGTGTTGTCTGTCCTTATTAGTTGTCCTGGGTGTAGAAGGTCCTTGAAAGCTGTTAGGGCATTCTGCACTGCTAGCATTTCTTTTTGATTGATATGCAGGTGTCTCTGATCTGTAGTCCATTTGCCCTGAATGCACTGTCCTGCCATGTGTGCTCCAAATGCATAGTCCGATGCATCTGTTGTCATAGTTTGCCTGGCTGTGGGTAAGGTGAAAGGCTGACCCTTGTTGAGGTGGCATGCCTGTGCCCACCATAGAAACTCCTGTTGAAGGCAGGGAATGAGTGGAATCATTGTTTCCAAGCTGTGGCTGTGCTGAGTCCATACACTTTTCAGGTACCATTGTAATTTCCTCATATGCAGTTTTGCAAATGGTATTAGTAGTATGCAAGATGCCATGAATCCCAAGGCCTGCAGAATTTTTCTTGCAGGGAGTTGGGTCTTTGTTGCCATTATTTTGAAATATTGAAACAGCTGTCGTTTGTCTGGCATGAGATAAGTCATCTGGGCCGTTGTATTCAAGCTGGCACCCAGGAATGTTATGTTTTGTGAGGGCACTAGTTTTGATTTCTTTTCATTTACTGTGTACCCTAGGCAACTTAGAAGGTGTTTGACAAATGCCAGATGCGGTAAAAGAATGTCCTTGCTTTCTGCTTGAATAAGACAAGTCGTCCAGGTATGGGTATATTTGAATTCCTCTTTGTCTGCAGTATGCAATTACTGGTGTCAGGCATTTTGTGAAGACTCTGGGCGCAGTAGATAAGCCAAAGGGCAGTGCAGAGAACTGATAATGCGTTGAACCTGCAATGAAGCGGAGGTATCTTCTGCAATTTTGTCTGATAGGGACATGCAGGTATGCCTCCTTGAGGTCCAAAGTGACTAGCCAAGCATTCTTGCCCAGCATGGGAAGAAGCTGCTGTAGTGTTAGCATCTTGAATTTTGGTACTTGCAGATAGGTGTTCAGAATTGAAAGATCCAGAATGGGTCTCTATGCTTTGTCCTATCTTGGAACTAGGAAGAGTCTTGAGTAAAATCCTTGTCCCTGCTCCTGTGTAGGTATCTGCTGGATGGCTCTCATGTTCATGAGAGCTGTAATTTGTTTTTGTGCCTCTGCCCATTGATTTGGTGGCAGGTTTGGCATTCCTTTTATCCTTGGTAAGGTATGAAAGTGGAATCTGTATCCTTGAGAGAGAATGTTTAGAACCCATTTGTCTTTTGTGATGAAGTGCCAGTTGTCTGCAAAAAATGCTAGATTTCCTCCCAAGGGTGTTGCCAGGAGAGATTTGCTTGGTAGTTTGAGGATAGAGTCATTGTGTCTGCCTTCTGCTAGCTTGGGGCTGTCTTCTCCTCCTTTCTGGGTAGCAGAACCCCACTGGTGAGGTTTGTAAGGGCCCTGCGACTGACCTCTGCCCATTGGGCATCTGTATTTGCCCCTCTGTGATCTGTCTGAAGCTGGAAAAGACCAATTTTTTGTTGGCCAATTTCTGCTGAAGCGAGGGGGTTCACCCTGCAAATAATCCTTGACCGTTTGCATAGATTTAGCCTTATCCTCCATTTTCTTTAAAACCTCTTCTGCTTTGACACCAAGTAATACATCCTGTTGTAAAGGTGCATCTAATAATTTTGCTTTAACATGGTCAGGGAGGGTTTGCTCTTTTAATCAAGCATGTCTACGAATGACTGAGCCAGTAACAGCTGCTCTACAAGAAGCTTCCAGTGAATCAAATCCGCATTGTAAAGTATGCTTGCCCACCTGTTCAGCTGCATGCAACATATCCTGCATTTCCTTGAATTCAGGCTGTTCTGAATGTGTGCTCATTTTTTGTTTTAACGGAGACATCAGGAAATGTTGATATTTCAACATGTGAAACTGGCAATTTAATGCTCTCATAGTCAGAGTTGCAGAGGTGTATATTTTCTTTCTGCATCTATCTAGGGCTCTGGAATCTCTTTAAGAGGGCGCAGGATTTTTAGCCATAGAAGCCTTTGCTCCCTTAGGACCCTGGGATATGGTTTCTGGGTCAGCTACAGGGCTTTTATAAAGGAATTTGCGTGAGTCAGGTACTCTGTAGTATCTGTCAGGTTTGGCTGGAGCAGGAGGTAGAGAGTCTGGATTTAAACTAGACTCCAAGTAGACATCCACAATACCTAAAACAGGAGGGATAGCAAGAGGTCTGTGCTGGGGTAATAAAAGGAACTCTTGGAGCCTTTTCTTAGAATCTGAGTAATCCTGGCCTTCCCAGTGGAAATGTTCCCTCATGGTATGTAATGTTTCCCCAAAGGAATAGTCTTCAGGGGGAGATGCTGAGGGAATAGAGTCTTCAGCATTATAATCCTCATAAGGTGGAAAAGTGTAATCCTATTCCTCAGAAGAATCTGAGGAGAGAGAAACCTGGTCAGATGATGCATAATCCTACTCTTGTCTTAGTCTTATCAGGAGGGGGATGTGAAACCCTGATAAGGGTAATTAAATCTTCAGCCATGTTAAGCATCTGTTTCTTAGGCATGAGGCCTTGACCTGTAGACTGATGAACAGTTTTCTTAGGTTTTAAAGGAGTTTTAAGCTTAGCATAAGATTCAACGGTGAGTGTATTCGGTCTTAAGACACCTTCTGCAACCGAAGTGTTTCCTCTGCACCGGAGTCTAAATCTGCTCCAGTGTCGGTAGATGGCTGCGTCGGCCTAGTAGACTCCACTTGGGAGTCGGCAGCTCTCTGGGGTTCCAGCTCTGCGGTCGTCAGGGGCTGTGTAGGCGCCTCACTGAAAACCGGAGAACCGGCGACAGGCCCAGCTGAGGCCTCGGGGTCTGGCTTATTCCTAGGCTGCCTGTCCTTATCCTTGCGTTTTTTATGAATTGCGGTCATCGGCTGCTCCGACGGCATGATATAATTGAATTTCCTACCAAAGTAATGCCGTGCGAAGTCAAAACGGTGTTTGATAGTATGTTTATTAAACCTAGCGCAAAACCGACAACCTGTGACGTCGTGGTCTGGGCCTAGGCAAGGAATACAAAAGGAATGGAAGTCCTTATGAGGTATTTGCTTCCCACAAGAAATGCAGTTGTTAACTTTTTCTGACATCGGACTGAGGCAAGAAAATGTTCCCCAACGGGGTACTTAGCTTTATTGAAGACTTCGGACTGAAATTCAAATTACAAATCTCAGGTGTCGGCCGACCAGCACTTGCGAACTGCTTCTGCTTCGGGCACTGCGTGGCAAGAAAGACTGACGAAAATGGCGTCTGATGCCTCATATACCCCTGACGCACTGACGTCAGGGAAGAAGCGACAGTAACCGACGCCAGACCAAGACTTTGGAATTCGAGCCGACTGCGGGACCGCCTGACGGCAGGATAACCCAAGTGTGATGACTGCAGCAGGGTAACACGATGAACATCTGGTAATGAAAGTAGCCTGTTTTGAAGCAGAAGTATCTTCTGCAAAATTCCCTGATTGGGATATGCAGGTAAGCATCTTTGCCTAGCGTAGGTAGTAGCTGTTGAAGAGTCAGCATCTTGAATTTTGGAATGTCCAGAAATGTTTAGAGTAGATAAACCCAGAATTGGATGCCATGACTTCTCTTTTCTGGGTACCAGGAAAATTCTACAATAGAAACCTTGTCCCTTTTCCTCTTCTGGTACTGGTTGAATGGCCCCCATGTTCAAGAGGGACATAACTTGTTTCTGGGCCTCTGCCCACTGATTTGGGGGCAGACTGGGCCATCAGTTTGGGATTGGCAACATGTGGTAATGAAATCTGTATCCCTGGGATACTATATTTAAAACCCATTTGTCCTGGGTAACAAGTTGCCAGTTTTGTGCATGAAGTGCCAGTTTTCTCCCCAAAGGGGTGGCTAAAAGGTAAATGCTTGGTGATTGTAAAGGGAAGTCATTGAGGCTGTTTACTATAGGGAGGTGCCTTGCTGCTTCCAGATTTGGAGGTAGAGGCAACCCATTGTTTTGACTTAAAAGTCCTTTGTGACTGAAACCTGGAGCCTTTGGACTGTCTTGATTTGAATTGAGCGGCTCTCGAGGGGACTGGAAAGGACCAGTTTTAAGTAGGCCAGTGCCTACTAAATCTTAGAGGTTGCACTTGCAAGAAATCTTTCACAGTTTGCAAAGATTTAGCGTTATCTTTCATCTTTAACACTTCTTCAGCCTTATTACCAAACAGACGGTCCTGTTGTAAAGGAGCATCCAACAATTTTGCTTTAACATGGTCAGGCAGAGTTTGCTCTTTGAGCCAAGCATGCCTTCTTAGTACAGATCCAGTTACAGCAGCCCTGCAAGAGGCCTCCAAGAAATCAAAACCACATTGCAAAGTATGTTTTCCAACTTGTTCAGCTGAATGTAATAAATCCTGCAAATCTTTATTTTCCAGAGTCAAAAATCAACATCATTTCTGTTTAAGTAGTCCCATGATATGCTGTTGATATTTAAGCATATGAAACTGACAGTTTAAAGCCCTGATTGCCAAGGTTGCAGACGTGTAAATCTTCTTACCCCATCTATCCAGCACCCTGGAATCTCTATCAGAAGGGGTAGGATTTTTATAAGTAGAGGCCTTAATGCCCTTGGGACCCTGAGAAATGGTTTCAGGGTCAGCAATATGATTTATGAAAAGGAATTTGTGGGAGTCAGGAATCCTGTAGTATCTGTATGGCTTACATGGAGCCAGAGGTAGAGAATTAGGAGTCATACTAGATTCTGAAAAAACATCAAAAAATAATGTCTAGAACAGGAGGTATGGCCAAAGGCCTATGCTGAGGAAGAAGAAAATCCCCAAGTCTCTTTTTAGATTCAGAGAAATCCTGACTTTCCCAGTGGAAATGTTCCCTTAAAGTATGTAAAGTTTCCCCAAAAGAAAAATACTCGGGAGAAGCAGAAGGAATGTAATCTTCTGCATCAGACTCCTCATAAGTAGGAATAGACAAATCCTGTTCATTAGAAGAGTCAGAAGAAAAAGAATCCTGTTCAGAATATTCATAGTCAATATCTTGCCTAGGCCTCTTAGAAAGGGGGGGGGGGGTTGGCTACCCCTGATCAGAGTAATTAAATCTTCAGCCATTTTGATTTGTTTTTTAAGCATGGGGGCCTACACATGTGACCCAGGCGTCGGTTTTTTAGACATAGATTTAGATTTCGGCCTTAGTTTTGAAGACGGCGTTGGTCTAATATACAAATCTGTAGGCCTGAAAACACCCTCAGAAGCCAGTGCCTGCACAGAGGCTCCAGACGCATCTAAGGGAGAGACATCCGTGGGTTCCAAAATTGAAGCATCTCGTGGCATACCGGACTCCGAATGGGTCTCAGTAGAGGCCTGCAAATCAGAAGTAGCGGGTATCAGGAGCTGCAAAAGCGCCTCACTGAATACCGGCGAACCAGCGACTGGCTTAGGAGAAGCGTCATTGATTTTGGACCTCGGCGGTATGTCTTTCTTTGCGTTTTTTTAGGTATTCCAGTAGTCGGATTGCTAACAGACGACATTTCTGGATAATTAAATCTTGAGCCAAAATATTTAGAAGCAAAAATATACAGACGTTTAATCATGCGTGGATTAAATTTAGCACAAAACTGATAGCAAGGCACTTTGTGGTCAGGGTCTAGGCAAGGAATACAGTACAAATGAAAATCCTTATGAGGTATTTGCTTCCCACAAGTAATGCAATTATTAACTTTTACTGACATCGGTAAGGAGCAAGAAAAAGTTTCTCCAACGGGGTACTTAGCTTTTTAGTTGAAGACTTCGGTTCTGAAACTCGAATAAGAAAATTTCAGGAGTCTGCCGACCGGCACTTGTGAACTGCTTCTGCTTCGGGCACGGCGCGGCAAGAAAGACTGACATAATGGCATCGGCTGCATGTTTTATACCTCTGATGACCTGACGTTATGGAAGAAAAAACAGCAACCGACGCAGAACCCAAGACTTTGTTAATCAGGCCGACTGAGGGCAACCTGCCAGCAGATTACCCCAAATGTAATGACTGCAACAGTGAAACACGAAGAACATCTGGAGAAACAATGCAGTCAGTTTGAGATCTGAGATGATATGGTGAACCATGCCTGCCAGGTGAGACAGAAGGTCTGGAGTTGGTTCCAGAATCCAAGGTGGGTACAGAAGATGGGGCCAAAGGAAGGGGAACCAAATCTGTCAAGGCCAGTAAAGTGCAATGAGGATGTCTCGGCTCTTGAACCAGGCTGCTTTCTGAAGGAATTTGGGAATTAAAGGAGGGGAATAAGTGTACAGGAGACCAGAGAGTTAATCGTGGAGTAGAGCATCCCTCTGTGCCCCCCCCCCCCCGCCACATGAGCAGATAAGGGCAAAGAAGCTTCTGCACTTATTTAGGGGAGATGCAAAAAGATCGCAGCAAGGTTGGCCCCACTGACAGAAAATCACGTCTTTCACTTTGTTGTTGAAAGACCACTTGTAAGGTGATAAGACGGACCTGCTCAGTTTGTCTGCTATCACACTGAACTTCCCCAGAATATGCATTGCAATTAGAACGTGGTTAGAAGAAATCACCTATTACTACAGCCTTAGGGCTTTTCAACACAGGGGTTAAGATCAGGCTCCTCCTTGTCTGCTGATGTACCAAACTACTGACATGTTATCCGTTTGGATCACAACTGTTCCAAGAGGGAGAGCGTTTTGGAATGCTTGCAACGCCAAAAGCATTGCTCTCATCTCCAGAACATTGATATGCAAGTTGGCGGCTTCGGGGAACAAAGTGCCTTGGACTGACTTCCAAAGAAAATGCCCCCCCCCCAATATGGGAAGTGTCCATGGTCACTATAGTCTTGGACTGAGGGAGAATTAAAGGACGACCTTGCAATAATTGCTCTGACTGTATCCACCAGGAAAGATGCTGTTTGCATACCTGAGTTATTCTTATCTTTATCAATATGGGTTGAGAGAGAAAGTACAGTTGTGTACACTTACCATAAATGTAAATGTTCGAGTGTATTCACTGTTGCAGTCATTACACTTGGGTTATCTGCTTGCAGTAGCCTTCAGTTGGCCTGATTAACAAAGTCTTGGGTCCTGCATCAATGCTATGTTTAGACAAGCTTCCTGGTGCAGAGATAAGTGACGCCAGACTGCCTCCAGAGGAAGGGAAGCGGGCCTCCCTTCAGGGACATTGAAAGTCTGTCAGAAAATCTCTCTCTATACCCTGGGTTTTGTGGGCCTTCTTTGACACAGGGGTGTCTTCTGCCATTAATCGCACCCCCCCCCCGCCACTGGGTGAACTGCCTCCATGTCTATCCTGGAAAGGACCCAGAGACTTCCTGAACCACATCTTTCAACCTCGCCACTGAATCCTGGAAAAGGTCCGTTGAGGAGTCAAAAAAATGTATGCCCACTGCAGATAGGGTCTTAAAGAAGGACCGTCAAAGGGAGCACTGAATAAAGAGGACTTGAAGGGCTCCAGAAAATCACAGGTGCATCCAGGCATACCTCCTGATGGAAATACTGGATACCACAGCCCTTGAGGCACCTTCTGCAGCATGCAAGATGAACCTCATGGATGAATTTGCAATACATTAAAGGATACCCAACTGTGAGGCCACAGAAGTTTGAACCCTCGCTGTAGTGGCCTCTGAAAGGGAGTTTGAAAGTTCCTTAATAAAGTCTCCTTGCATTCTCGTGAAGTGTGCCAAATAGTTCAGCGATCGGACAGCAAATGTTACTGAAGCATAAACTCGCTTCCCAAATTTGTCCAGTGCTTTAGATATTCGATTAGGGGGTTTGGACAGTGGAACTGTGTTCCATGAATTCCTTCTTTGTAGCTGCCGCCACGACCGTTGCATAAACTGATACTCCTCTTATCCAATGTTCTCTTCCTACTGGTGGAGCCAGAATTCTGTCTGGTCTCTTGGGAATAGGCTCAATCATATCAGGTTCCTTCCACACCCACTTAGAAACCAAATCAGTAAGTTCATCAATGGGCGGAGTAAAGCCAGTCCCAAAAACTTCCAGAAATACTGACTCCTCAGGAGTTGGGTTCTGGGCAAACCAACCACCCTTCTGTTTACGGATTTCAAGGATATCTCCAAATGAGACATTGGGTGGTGATTTAGAAGACCCTTCTCCCTCATCAAAGTCAGTATCCTCAGTGACAAACTCCTGGGAAGAGTTCAAGTGCCTTCTCCTGCACATCCTCTCAGTGGGATGATCCAGAGAAGTATCAGAAGGGATGAGAATACCCAGCTGGGTGGTCTGGAAGCTTTGGGCTGGGTGTCCCCGTGGAGTAGAATGCTCAGGATCATGGTGCAAAGTCAGCCGAGATGTCCAGGATGGATCAGAGGAGGAAGAACCTGTCTGACCTGCCACAGCAGAGAAAACCCTCTTCACGACCTTGAAAGCAGACTGCTCAGGAGAGAAAGAAGTCAATGGAGCCAAGAAAGCTAGTTTCTGGCCTGCCACTTACCTCCTCTCAGAGCAGTATGCTCCAATGCGGAAGCCGGAGATGAACTACCAAATGCCGAGGCTCTGAGAGAAAGGGATGGCTCCAAAAACCTCGAAATCTATCCTATCCCCTCAGATCCGACCTGGAAGCTTCGGCTCAGTCATCCAGATCCAAAGATGTTGGGCCGGTGCACTCGGGCAGTTCTGAAGACAATGTTGTCTTCAGATTTGACACAAAGGCCTAGAACACTTGGATCTGAGGACTCTAACACTGCAGGTCGGGTCAGAGGAGGAGTTATCGGTGGAGTAGAAGATGGACGGAGTTCCTGACCGGGGGAGTAGGAACGGCACAGACTCGCTTTTGAAATTGCTCCATGAATAATCTCATCATCTTTTCCACACCTGCCTCCGGGAGACTTCTGGAGGTACAAAACGACACCACCAAATGAGACTTAGAGTGCCGCTTACAAAAAAAGGGAGATCACATTGAAAGGGACCAGATTCACACTGGGCGAATACACAGTATGAGGCAATAGCTTAGGATCCGGAGTATGTTTAGTCAGATCTGAGGTTGTTGGACTGGAAAAGTACTTGGTCAGATCCAAACATGGTTGGATCCAGGAAGACTTCAAATTCAATTTCTCCCACTTTTTCTACTGCTCCGAGGACATAGAAGCAGAAGATTCCAAGAATCTGGACCCTCTTGAAGGGTCCTTAGACTGAACTCCAGATAAGGCTTCAGAAAATGGAGATGGCAACATTCCCTTTAACATTAAATTGTTCTCTCTCTCTCAGATAAAGCTCTTGGATTGAAACCACAATAAATGTTGCAATCTTCATTTAGGTGTTTAGTACCGAAATAGATGCACAGAATGTGGGTGTCGTAAAACAAAAAGTTACATACTAACCATAACGTTCCATCTAAGCTGTGGCTTTTCATTTGTCTTCAACCTGTGGGAATAAGGATCCAATACAGATCAGACTTGGCCGCATTTTCCAGCATCGGATCCAAGCTCCAGGCTCCTCCCCTACCCATAATGCCAGTCTTCCTCCTACCCTCAGATAGAGTTTGTTGCAATCAGTAGCACCCCAATCTACCCATGTGCCTAACACTCTGTCATTAGCACCCAAAGCACCATAAGGAAGACAAAGGCTAAGCAGAGTAGGGACTATGCCTCTTCCATCCGGTCCACAATACAGCCCACTTAAGGCAGAAGGAAGGAAGGAGAGATGGTTGAAGACAAACGGAAAGCAAAAACTCAGATGGAACATTCTGGAAAGTACATAATTTTTTTATCTGAAATTGTTTTCATTTGATATTCAACCTGTGGGACACAGTCCCAAGCTACCAGAAAAACCTTGGGAGGTCCTCATGGAAGGATGTTACAGAGCATGGCAGAGCCAAAGGATGCCCTGCCTCTGGACAGGAGATCCACCTTAAAATGCAAAACAAACGTGTGTGATGATGCCCAAGTAGCTGCAGAGTAAATGTCATCCAAACAAACCCTAGACCAAAAGGCCGTTGAAGTAGCAACAGACCTGGTTGAATGTGCCTTGACATGACCTGGTGGAGATAATCCTTTGGCTTTATAGGCTAAAGCTATGCACAGAGATCCAACAAGTAATAGTTGCCTTAAAAACAGGTTTTCCTAAGAAAGGCTTAGAACCCAATATTAACATAGGTAAAATACTTTATAAACACTCCATCTCCCTTATTTGGAATAATCTTCCACTCCATATTAGAAGTCATACCTCTCTTCCTAACTTCAAACATGACCTTATTTTGTACCTCCATAACAACCCTATATGTACCTGTAACCATCCTACTTAACTCCTCCCTTTCCATATTCCCATTTCTCCACTAGACTTAAGACCTTTTCCTCTTTATCTTACTTTATCCAATCTGCTCTTCTTTCTATACCCTCCCTCTTTATATAATTTACTTGATCCTACTGTTCTTTTTTTTTCTCCACCCTCTAGATCACTTTGTTCCTCCTCTACTCCTATCTTCTTCTGCACTTTCCTTCTTCTGACCTTGCATACAGCTATGTACTACTCCTTGGATTACATTTATTTTTCTTCTCCACTGTATCCATAAGTTTGTTTTGCTCTTTATATTGTTAACTCGTCTCTATTTGTATGTATTGGTATGTTTTGTTCGGGGCTTTTCCCCTCGGGTCTCCACTGAAAATGGGTCATTTCGTACCCAGTTGGACTAACCCGGTTAACAAATGTGAAATAAATAAATAAAAGCTGATCAGACTTATGAAAGGACGTTTTTCTCTGCAAAAAGAAACACAGTTGCCTATGAACATCAAGCAAATGCAATTTATGCTCTCCCTTATTCTGGAAGTTCGGAAAAAAAAAACAGGGAGATTAATGACCTAGTAAATGTTAGATTCTGCAGACACTTTCGGAAGAAATGAAAGGATCATCCATAATGAAACCCTGTCTTTATGAAACACCATATAAGGGGGCTTGACAGATCAGGCCTGAATCTCCGATACCATTTTAGCCGAAGTAATGGTGACCAGAAAGGCGATCTTCCAAGACAGGAATTGCAAATCCACTGTAGCTGCTGGTTCAAAAGGGGAAGAAACCAAGGCTTGTAGGACTAGAGTAAGATCCCAAGAAGGCATAGGGTCCTTAACTGGAGGCCTAAGTAAAAATGCCCCTTTCAAAATAGGCTTGACAAAGCTTGGAAGGTTCATAGGTGGGTAACTAGGCTATTTACCCAAAGGCATTTATAAGCCTAGCCAGAATGTGTTGGCTTTCGCCGTCCCCTTAGATTAGTTCCCTGTGCCTCTGTCCAGCACAGCCACTGAAGTGATCCCAGAGGTAAACTTTGTTTAGCTAAGGAAGCCGAATTATCTCCTATATGGAAACTGGAGACAGCTGCAAACTGTACCTTTACCATAGAAAAACTGGAAACCTGATGAAAAATATCTGCCGGAAACTCTAAAATAGCACAGACTGGAACACTGAAGAGGTGCGAATCATGCTGAGAAGCCCATATCGAGAAACGTTTCAACTTACTGGAATAAACATTCCTAGTGGAAGATTTGTGAGCCGCTACCAAAATCTAAACAGGACAGCCAGGGAGTCCTAGCTATCACTGGAACTGGTAAGGCCAGAAGGGGCAATGAGGATCACTAAGCTCCCCAGCCATCGAGCTTTCTGAATGAATTTCGGGATCAGAGGGAGTGGAGGATAAGCATACAGAAGACTGGAGAGCCAAGCATGAACCTTGAGCATCTCTGAGGGACCCCTACCCGAGGGGGGTTCACAGCGTAAAACTCACTGTCCTTCGCATTGGCAGGAGACATGAGATCACAGCTAGGCCGACCCCACTTTAGAATGATCTGTTCCGCTACTGAAGGATTCAGAGACCACTCGTAGGGCATCAGAATAGCTGGTCCTCCACAATGTTGGACCACCTCGGAATGTGCACTGCCACCAGAAAATGGCCAGAGGAGATTGCCCATTCCCATAATCTCATGGCTTCGTGACAAAGGGGATAAGACCTGGTTCCCCTGTTTGTTGATATACCAGACTACAGACATGTTGTCTGTCTGGATGGCAATCATCCCTTAGGGAAGATGGGCATGAAGAGCTTACAATGCCAACAGAACCACCCTCATCTCCAGGATGGTGATATGCAGATGGGTCTTCAAGGAAGACCACGTCTTGGACTGTCCTTCCATGCAATGCCCCACCCCCCCACCTGAGTAGGGAGGCATCTGTGGTCACTGTGGTCATCAGGGCAGGAGAGAGAAACGATGACCCAAAAGGCGATCCAGGGACTGAAGCCACCAGAGAAGCAAATCTATGCAAGCCTGAGATAAATGAACTGGATGAGATAACAGCAGATCTAGCAAGGACCACTGGAACACTAGGGTCTATTGGAGAACCCTCATATGAAGACGAGCCATGGGGATCAGGCTGATTGTGGCCGCCACGGACCCAAATGCCTGAAAAACGGAGTCTTCAGGGGAATATTGGGTCTGAAACAATGTACAAGACATGATGTTTGAGGGATTGAAGTCCGCCTGGAGTTAGAAAAATCTTGCTCTGACTGGTATCTAACTGAAACACAATGAAGTAGAGAACCTGAACTGGATCCAATTGGCACTTGTTGAGGTTTACAGATATGCATAAATGGTGGGCGGTGTGGAGGAGATCCTGGACTTGACAGAGTCGATGCCTGGAGAGAGTGGAAAGGAGCTACCTGTCCAGGTAGGAGAAGACCTGGAAATCCTGCAGGTGAGCTACCACCACTGCCATCACAAGTCCCTGAGGTGGTTGTGAGCCCAAAGGGTAGCACTATGAACTGGTAATGATGGCCACCCAGCCGAAAGCAGGGGAACCTCCAAAAGCGCCTGTCCATTCTAATGTGGTAGTACATGTCCTGGATGTCCACAGAGCACAACCAGTCATTTGTCTGCAGAAAAGGCAGAATGGACTGGAGAGCGACCATCCAGAATTTTGTCTTGGCAACTGATAGGTTTCTAGTTAAAAGATCCAGGATGGGTCTCAAGTCCCCCGTCATCTTTGGCACCAAAAAGAACCTGGAATAGATGTCTGATCCAGATTGGTCTGGGGGGACGGCCTGGATGACTCGTTTTTCAAGGAACTTGTAAATTTCCCACTGCTGCCTCCTCCTGTTGTGCAGGTGGAACATCCGGGAAGTGCTTTGACGATACTGATGGTTGAAGAGTATCCTCTGGATGTAATTTGCAACACCAAAAGTCTGTGATCAATTCCCAGGCAGTTGGGTGCACAGAGGGACGTCCCTTGAAGAGAAAAGCAGTCGGGCAACCCTTCAGGGCTGCTGTGAGGGTCTGTCCTGAAAGGAATCCCAAGACCACTGTCTCCTTGGACACCTCTACCATGAGGATGGCATTTGTCAGATCCCCTTCTGCCTCTGGGGGAAGGGGAGTCCTGAGTGTCGTGAGAAAAGCCTTGGGAAAAGCCCTGAGACTTTCGGAACCACATCATCTTCACCCCACGCTGATTCCAGGAATAGAATCGTTGTCATAAGGGGCATTTGAAAAAGATGCCTTGAAAGGACCCGAGAATGCACAAAGCCAAGCGTGATCCCCGATGCCAACACCTGTTCCAGCTGCCCTAGAGGCACCTTCTGTAGCACGTGACAGGAGTCTCACAGAGGTGTTGGAAAAAAGTTATGCACTAACCATAACGTTCCATCTGAGTAGCTGCACTCCATTTGTCTTCAGCCTGCGGGAATACGGATCTGTATCGGATTCGAGCCGGCAGCTTTCACCAACATCAGCTCCAAGCTCCAGACTCTTCCCCTTACCCATAAATACACCTCCACTGCCTTCCATCCCCAGATCGAGTTTGCTGAACTTGTACTGAGAACCCGACCTGAAAAAATACTTGTGACCTATGCTGCAGCCCGTAGGCTGATCATGCGCAAAGGTCCGGGGGAAGAGGGAGGGGCAGTTGAAGACCAATGAAGTACAACTACTCAGATGGAACGTTATGGTGAGTACATAACTTCTTTATCTGAAGTAGTTTACTTCATTTGGTCTTCAACCTGTGGAACAGAGTCCCCAGCTACTAAACTCCTGGGAGGCCCTCATGGAAGGATATTCCGGAGCACTGCGATATCAAAGGATGCTCTTTTTCTGGAAGTCAGATCCAATTTGTAATGAAAAATAAATGTATAAGATGAGGCCCAAGTAGCTGCAGAACAAATATCCTCCAAAGACACTCCAGACCAAAAAGCTGTGGACTTAGCCATCGATCTAGTGGAATGAGCTCTCACCTGACACGGAGGAGATATGCCTCTGTCCTTATAGACCTGAAGGATACATGAAGAAATCCATCTAGCAATAGTGACCTTGGAGATAGGCTTCCCCAAAAAAAAAGTTTATAGAAGGATACAAATGATCAGATTTACAGAAATTATTTGTCCTGTGTAAATAGAATCACAACTGTCTATGAAAATCCAACAAGTGGATTCTGTATTCCATCTTGTTAGTAAAATTAGAAAAGAACACAGGCAAATTGATGGTGTGATTGATATTGACTGGTGATGCCACCTTTGGAAGAAAGGATGGATTGGTCTGAAGGGAAACCCTGTCTATGAAAAATCATATAAGGAACTTTGATGGACAAGGCCTGCAGTTCTGAAACCCTTTTGGCAGAGGTAATAGCCACCAGAAAAGCTGTTTTCCAAGACAAATATTTCAGATCTACTGTCGCAGCAGGCTAAAAAGGCAGGGCGACCAAAGCTTGAAGAACCATAGTAAGGTCCCAAGGGGGAACAGGATCCTTGACTAGGGGTCGTTACAAAAAGGTGCCTTTAATAAAGGCTTTACACAGTCTGCAGGAGGCTAAAGAGGCAGAATTCTCACCCACATGAAAATGAGAAATGGCAGCCATTGAACCTTGACCATAGAACAACTAGCTCTGTTTTGAAATACATCAGCTAGAAAATCAAGAAAAGCAGAAATAGGAGCCGTGAAAGGGTCTAAACTCTGAGGCCCAGAAAGAAAAATGTTTCCACTTGCTGCAATAAACCTTTCTGGTCAAAAGACTTATGAACAGCTACCAAAATAGACCTGAGAAGGATAGTCCAGGAGTCCCAGCAATTATGGGAACTGGAGCAGCCAAGCCATGAGCTTCAAGCTGTCCGGACTCGGATGAAGCACCCCGAAGGGCGTGAAATCAAATCCTGAATGGGATCTAGAATCCAAGGTAGAGCCAGAAGGTGAGACCAAAGGAAGGGAAAACATACCTGGTGAGGCCATAATGGGGCAGAGAATCACCTTGCTCCCCAGTCGACAAGCTTTCTGCATAAACCTCTGAATGAGAGGTACTGACGGGTAAGCATACAGAAGACCGGGAGGCCAAGAATGAACTAGAGAGTCTCTGGGGGACACCCCAGCAGGAGGTTCAGAGCGAAAAACTTGATGCACTTCGTGTTGGAAGGAGATGCGAAGAGATCGCAGCAAGGTTGGCCCATTTGCTGAAGATCTGTTCCGCTGACAGATTAAGAGACCACTCGTAAGGCATCAGAATGATCCGACTTAGCCTGTCCACTAGAATGCTACACCGTCCCGGAATGTGCACTGCGATGAGAAAGCGACCAGTAGAGATCGCCCATTCCCACACTCTCATGGCCTCGCGACAAAGGGGGTAAGATCTGGTCACTCCCTGTTTGTTGATATACCAGACTACTGACATGTTGTCTGACAATGGCAATCATCTCCAGAGGAAGAAAGGCATTAAGGGCCTGCAACGCTAGAAGGACCGCCCTCATCTCTAGGACAGTGATATGCAAGCTGGACCCTATGGGGGACCACAGGCCTTGGACTGTCCTGCCCGAACAATGCCCCCCCCCCACCTGAGTTGGGAGGCATCCGTGGTCACTGTGGTTTGGGCCAGGGCTAGAACAAAGGGTCATCTCTTCAAAATGTCCAGAGAGCTCATCCTCCATATGAGGGACGACCAGACACACTCGACTTAGATGGATGGAATAAATCAATGGCAGTTCCAACAGGGACTATTGAACCGCTAGAGTCCACTGAAGAATCCAGATGTGTAACCGAGCAAATGGAAGAAGAGTTATGGTCACCGCCATCGAGCCTAGGGCCCACAACACTGATTCAGCCGTTGGGAGATGAGAACAGTAGATCAGGGAGACATGCATCCTCAGGTTTTGAACTCTCTCCGAGGTCAGGAATATTTTGCACTGAAGAGTATCTATCCTGGCACCAATGTAGTCTATCACCTGCACAGGATCTAGGAGAGATTTGGATGTGCTGATTGTGATATCCAAACTCAGGGCAAGTGTCAGAAAGTAATCCTTGGTTTGGGAAAGTGGACGCCTGGTGGGAGCAGTGAGGAGCCAATCGTCCATGTACAGATAGACCTGAATTTTTGGTAAACACCCTTGGAGCTATGGTGAGACCAAAGGGTAGGGCTCAAAATTGATAATGATTGACTCCTAGCCGGAAGCGGAGGAACCTCCTAGAGCTTCTGTGCATTTTTATGTGATAGTAAGCATCCTGGAGATCAACGAGCACATCCAGTCGCTCTCTTGCAGGTACGGCATGATGGACTGTAGTATGACCATCCGGAACTTCTCTTTGGCAACAGACAGGTTCAGGGTAGAGAGTTCCAGAATGGCCCTCAAATCCTGTTTTCTTTAGCACCAAAAAGTACCTGGAGTAGAAGCCCGACCCGGGCTGATCTGGGGGGACGGTTTCGATGACTCGTTTTACTAGCAGCTTGGAAATTTCCTGCGCCGCTGCCTCCCTTTACATGGGTGGAACGTCCGGGAGGTGTCTGGGAGATATGGGGGAACCAACGAAGTGGGTAGAATATCCTCTGGACATGATTTGATGCACCCATCGGTCCGCTGTTCTGGACTCTTATGCTGCTGGGTGCAAGGACAATCGTCCCCCGACTGCCTCCAGAGCAGTCAGGCAACCACTCAGGGTTGTTACCCGGGTCTGTCCGAGAAAGGCTCTCAATACCCGAAGTTCCGCGGTTCCCCTCTGCCTCTGGGCCGGCATCCATTCAGTCCCCCTCTGCCTCTGGGGTAAGAGCAGCCCCGAGTGCCCTGGGAATACTGAGCCTTCTGGAACTACATCTTCTTTTGCCCTCTCTGGTTCAGAGAAAAGGATCTTGGAGGGTTAGAGAAACAGATTACGATGGCAGACAGCGTCTTCCAGTCCTCCTCACTCTGGACTACTGTCTCCTTGACGGTCTTACCGAAGAGTGTAGAGCCGTCATAAGGGGCACTGGCAAATGATGCCTTAAAGGTTCGAAAAATTAACACAACCTGAGTCAAGCATTATGCCTCATGGACGCCGGACCCAGCCGCCCTAGCCACTCCTTCAGTAGCATGGGATAGGAGTCGCATGGACATTTTAGATACTGCTTTTAGAGTGGCCATCCTCACTGAGAACGAAGCCTTGTCCTCCTGTGACATGGACTTGGGGAGACTCCTCCAGCTCCTTTACCAGGTCGCGTTGGAGTCTAATGACATGGACCAAGTAATTCAGCACCCTGATCGAAAAGTTAGCTGAAGCATACACCTGCTTCCCTAGGAGGTCCATCATCCGTAACTCCCGGTCAGGAGGGTGGACCGAGGAACTCTCCTGACCAAGTTCCTTCTTTAGTGGCTGCTGCTACCACCATGGTGTCCACGGAGGAGCCCTTATTCCAGGATGGCCTGTCAATGGGGGTGCTTAAAATGTTATCGAGTCACTTTGGGGATAGGCTCCATGGTGTCCGGTTCCTTCCATGCCCGAGAGGTGACCAAGTCCACCAAAGGATCCACAGGAGAGGACACCCAGGAAGTGGACGGGCCCGTGCTGAAAGCCTCCAGGAGCAAAGACTCATCAGAAGAGGGCTTGGGCAGACCAACCTCCCCGCTGGCGCAGGATCTCCATGAAGTCTGCAAAGGAGACATCTTTGGCAGGTGACCTTGGGGAACCCTCTCAATCATCTAAATCTGTGTCCTCGGTGAGGGACTCAAGGGACTCCAAGTGCCTCCTCTTGCACGTATGCTTGCAAGGCACATCTCTGGCGGGGCACTACGGGGGGAGCTCGCAAGCCATTTGTTCCTCGGGGAGAACCGTCTGGGGCTCTTCGAGCACGGTCTGTCCCTCTGGTAAGATAATGGGGAACATAGAGCCGAGGGGGGGGGGTCAGGGGTCTCAATCTGCCGGAGAGGACCCTTTCTACCACATCGAATGCTGAAGGAGAGCAAACCTCCTGGGAAGCTAATAAGGAGGCCAGTCTCCCCGGGTCCGAAGCGGGAATTGGAGCAGGGGCCCAAGGTGGATGGAGCTCAGAGGGAGGGAACCTGGTCTGAAAGTCAGAGCCGATGGAAAAGGTTCCACTCCCTCGGATCCGAAACCCAAGCTCTGGCTCAGAGAGCAACTCGGATCCAAAATGCTCCAGGCAGCTGTCGACGTCGAGGAAACAAGTACAGTCTGCACTGATCCCCTGACCAAGACCAACCTCGGATCAGAGTACTCTCAAACCAAAGGTCGGATCAGAGAAGGAGAAATGGGTTGAAAGAAAGGAAGCGAGCTCCCCCTCTCCAGAGGGAGGGGGAGCTGGCAAGTCCCCCATCTGGATCTGTGTACAGATAAAGTGCCTCATCATTTTATCCAGATCCATATCTGGACAAAGAGCGGGTTGACCGTGACGAGGCCACGGACTCCATCCTGGTGGGTCGGGGAACCGAGGCCCGAGAGACTGGACCTCTTCCGCTTTTCCCTCGTCTTCGACTCTCTCTCCCTTTCTCTACCTCTCTTCTGCTCCGCTACCACAGGCTTGGATGCAAGAGTTTGAGTCCCAGCCTAGGAGAGATGAGGAGGGAGAGGCAGTCACGGCAGCCGCTGTGATTGAAGCCAAAGACTAGGAAAGAGTCAGATAGGAGGAAGAAAACCTTTGAGGGCCAACTTGACCTTCCTATCCTTTAAGGCGCGGGGGTTGAACCCCGCACTAATGTAATCTACACTAAGGTGGGCCACACACAAGCACACAACACAGTGCGTGTCCATCCGCTGGGGACAGCTTATGGCCACACACTGTGCAGCGCTTAAAGACAAGCTTTTCAGCCATACTAAAGAGAATGAAAGCCTTGAAAAAGACAGGCAAATACTTTCTTAAAATCACTCAGACACACTAGTTTATAGAACAACACTGGAGGAGTGGCCACCACAGAACAAACTACTCCAACTTTTTACCTAACACTAACACTCAACGCCAAAGTGATGGGAGGGGAGAAGGAGTACCTATGCTAATCTAAACTGATGAAAAAAGTGAAAGTTTTTTTAATCACAGAAAGTTAAATAACCCACTGCTAGCTGGAGCACAGAAGACACTATGTATAAGCAAATCGTGGCAAACGAGATCTGGGGATAAAAGGCAGTGGAGGTGTATTATGGGTAAGGGCAGTAGTCTGGAGCTCGGAGCTGATGCTAGTTAATAGTTGCCGGCTCGGATCCGATATGGATCCGTATCCCACAGGTTGAAGACCAAATGAAGTAAACTACTTCAGATTAGGGTGGCCATACAGGAGGAGAACACCTTCTTCTCTTCAGTCAACATTGTCCATGACTCAGCAACCTCTTTGACCAGGTCCCGATGAAGTCTGATGACATATGCCATGTAGTTCAGTGCACGCATGGTAAACATGGCTGAAGCATAAGCCCACTTCCCGAAACAGCCTATGGCCCAGGACTCTCAGTCTGGTGGATAGACCATAGAATTCCCCTGAGCAAACTCTTTCTTGCTGGCCACCACAACCACCATGGCATCAACCGGAGATCCCCTAGACCAATGCTGCCTGTCTGAAGGGGCACTTAGAATTTTATCAGTGTGGTTGGGAATGGGCTCCACCATGTCAGAATCCTTCCATGCACGAGATGAAATCAAGTCGACAAGCAGATCAGCGAGAGGGGACACCCAGGAGGTAGAGGGGGTCTGGGGAGGACTCAAACTTCTGGCTGTTCTGGGGGGGGGGGGAGGTAACAGGCTGTCCCTGAAGGAGTAGGATGGCAGATTCTACACCAGAAACAGAGGGAGCCAGGATGGACTCAGAGGACGATAACATCAAGGGTCTTGAGGGAGCCAGGAGCACCCTCTCGACCACATCAAAAGCAGAGGGAGAACAAATCCCTGAAGCTGGGAGCAGTACAGGATATGTAACCCTCTGAGTCGATGGGGGAATTGGCAGAGAGACTCCAAGTGGAAGGGAAGAGTCCGAAAACCTCAAAGCCATTGCCAATTCCGAGGATCCGGCACAGAGACTGTGGCTCCAAGAGCCAGAGGAGCACTGAACTAGCTGTAGCCGTGCCACTGAGGGCAATGGTTGGCATTGAGGTACCTGGTACCATCAGCACGGACCCCTCAACGCAGAGAAGCCTCAGAACCAAAAACTCCGAAGCCGGGGATCAGACTGGAGAGGGAGCAATGGGAAGAAAGGCTGACTGCATGTTCCCAGCCCCGGAAAGGGAGAGGGCAGATAAGACTCCCATCTGGATCTGCGACCGGATGTATTTTCACATCATTCTGTCCATCTCGGTTTCAGAAAGACTACGAGTGGACCGGATGGAGGAAGCTACATATACAGGCCTGGAGAGGTCGATAAAGGGGATCAGCCTTGAGAGACCTCAGGGGTTCTGGTGAGAAACAAGGCAACTAGAGATGAGAGAAACCTCGGCTGGGATCCAGGCAGGATTTAGCCGGGGGCTCGGCCGAAGAAGTGTGGTCAGAGGACTGTTTACTGGGCCTATCCCACTCCTTGTGACTGTGCTTCTCCCCATCCCTGGCCTTCTTGGCAGGAGGTGGAGTCCCAGAGGCTGGGGCAGAAGAAGAAGCAGAGGCCTCAGAGGAAGGTGGAGGAAGGAGGCCTTTCAAGACAAGTTTGTTCCTCCTATCAATCCACTGGGGCTGAAGCCGTCAAAAGGGGGAGCTTATGGCCACACTCAGTGCATATACAAAAGCCTGGCTTGGGGGTCTCAGCCATGGCAGATGGAAACCAAGCACACAGACACACTTACTAGACAGGAAAGAAGAAATGGAAAAGAGAGAGGACTTTTTTTGTATTAGAGAACCGATGCCTGAGCGCAAGGAATGGGTAGGGTACAGAACTAGAGAAAAATAGTTAGGAAGGGTGAAAAGGAAGAAAGCAGACCAGAAAAATAAATACCTTCACTTATCTGGAACTCTGAGCAAACAGACCACGATACTGGCAGAACACGTGGCAAACGATATCAGAGAGCAGGGGGAGACAGAGGCAATATGGGTAGAGGAGGAGCTTGCAACTTGGATCTGATGCTGGAAAATGCGGCCAAGTCAGATCCCTACCGGATCCGTATTCCCACAGGTTGAAGATTAAATTAAAACAACTTCAGATAGGCATTTTATGCCCACATCTCTCATATTATTTGAATCCTCTCAGACATAGTGATGGAAATTTTTAGTAACCAACAATAACTGGCAAAAAAGAAATTAAGAATAAGAATTTTTTTTTAATCCAAAATAGAAATAAAAGTAAATTAACCACTAAAAAATGGAGGGTAAAATACCCTTGCAGCGAAGAGAAACTGGGTAGAAAAGGCCTTCCAACAATGGTACCATAGATTAAACTAACAAGTGTAAAAGGAGTATAAAAGTGAATAAAGAAAAGAGAACACTTAAGGGATAGAATAAACTTTCTAGCAAAAAGAGATGTATTAAAACCTAGGCTTTGAAAAATAACATTTTCAATAGAATTCACTTACCTTAAATAGTTAGCCCAAGATCTGCAGTTGACCATGTCTAAGCACAAAAGTGGCAAATGAGATCTGTAGGACTTTAGGCATAGTGCACTGTGGGTAGGAAAGGAGCTCAAGTTTGTCAAAGTCTATGAGCTAATGTAACGGCAGTGTCAGATCTGAGTGTTGATCCGAACCCATCCATTGAGGAATGAATGACAACTGACATCATCAGATGCCATGGATAAAGGGCACACAGTTCACACTGCTTATCTGGACCTTGCTAATGTTATAGTGACATATTCCCCCATGCTGAGATTACTGAAAAACTTTCCAAACTCAACGTTAACCCATAAATAGTTTGGTGGGTTGGTAAATGGCTGTAACACAATTCATGTAACCATACCATTAGGGTCGAGGGAATTGCTCCACACTAAAAACTGTCACATGTAGTGTCCCACAGGGATCTGTCCTGTGTCCCCCTCCTCTTCTGTGTATGTAATGGGGCTTCTTTAAAGGAGAACAGCAGCATACTAAAGCAGATTGCTCAACCTGCTGCGTCCTTCACTCCCTCCTATTTCATCTTGCCTAAGGAAATCCTCACTGTAGCTTTTGAAAATACACTACTATTTTACCTCCCTTCCATGCTACTTTACTTTCGTTTAGAAACAGAGTTCTCGCGGCTTAGAAAAACCTATAGCTGGCTCTTCAGTGCTGACGTCAGGACTACTACATTTCCGCAGTAGTTACTGGGAAGTTTCCTCCTACAAACTGATGTCACCAGTCCCCTATCTTCATGACGTATAGAACTAGGCAGTGAACCCTCCCACATAATGATGTCAGAGCTGTCTTGTCCGGCCCACTCCATTAGAAAGTACAGTTGTGTATACTTACCATAAATGTAGATGTTCCAGTGTATTCACTGCTGCAGTCATCACACTTGGGTTATCCTGCCAGGGGTAGCCCTCAGTCGGCCCGAATACCAGAGGCTTAGTATTTCTGCGTCGGTTGCTGTTGCTTCAGGACTGACGTCAGGTCGCCAGTGGTATAAAAACAGGCAGCTGACGCCATTACTTCAGTTTTCCTTGCCCCAAATGTCAGGAGCCCCCCCCAAATAGGGAGCTATGTTATGGTGTTACACCATCACCAGTAGAAAGTAAATACCAATAGACCCTGTAAGGAATGAGGAAGAGAGAGTGAGAGACAAGGGGGCTGGAGGGTGGGAAACCAGGACTGCAACAATGAATACACTCGAACATCTACATTTATAGTAAGTGCACACAACTGTACTATGTTCTTTGTGTTTCAATGTTGCAGCCATCACACTTGGGCTGATTCCCAAAGCTGAAGAATGGGTGGAGGCAGTCGAGAAGAGTTGGGACCGGCTAGTATGCCCTGCAGGACTGCGATTGCAAAGCCCGCCCCTAGATTTGGAAAAGATAGACAGGTGGTAATGCTTGGTGAAGGTATGGACAGAACTCCATGTTGCAGCTTCCAGGAAGTTCCTGGTAGGGACTCCTCTGAGAAAGGTTGTAGAGGTTGAAGTTGCACTAGGGGAATGTGTTCTGACCCCCCTGTGGTTTTCCATGGTGTTTGTAACAAAAATGGATACAGTGTGCTATCCATTTGGAGATGGTTTCTTTTGATATGGCCTTGCCCTCTTGCCCCTGGTGCAAAGCTGACTAATAACTGGTCAGATTTCCTAAAGGGCTTAGTCCTATCCAGGTAGAATCTGAGCTGTTTGTGCACATCTAAAGACTGCAGGATCCTGTCCCCTTATAGGTTATAGGTAGGTACTAGGCTATCTGCCCGAGGGCATTTATAAGCCTAGCCAGAGTGTGTCAGCTTTCGCCGCCCCACTGATTAAATTAACTGAGCCTCTGTCAAGCAGAGCCAATGAGGTGATCCCAGGGGTGTATTTTCTGTTACCCATCCACTCAAGGCTTCTCATGAAGAGTGTTAGTGAGGGGATCTGCCTAATGTAGTTAGGAATTTTGTTCCAAAGCATGGGGAGTCTCTGTGACAGGAATCTATCCCTCCAGCATGTTCTATTTATTGTTGTGGCGAGGTTTAGCTCACTAGAGCGCATGGCTCGCAGTGACTTGGATTTCTTTAGGTGGAACATGTCCATCAATTCTGAGTTGGACATGGCTTTGTAAGTCAGGCAAAGATCACCTCTGAGTAAGCGATATGACACTGAGTACAGCCGGAGTTTTTTCAGTCGGGCTGCATAGGACATATGTTTGAGGCCAGTAATCCTCTTGGTGAGGTGCTTTTGTGGTTTTACCAGCTGTTGGAAGTTATTTTGAAGTTTAGGGAAAAAGGTGGGCAAATGGATAGATTGGTTGAGAACCACACTGGACACCACTTTAGGCATGAAAGTTGGGTTAGTCCTGAGGGAGACCCTGTCAGCATGGAAAATGATTAAGGGTTCCACAGCCAAAAGTGCTTGAAGCTCAGACACTCTTCTAGCTGAAGTGATGGCCAAAAGCAAGGCTGTTTTCCAACAGAGGAATTTTAACTCTGTTGAAGCTGTAGGCTCAAAGGAGGGGGGGAGCTTTTCCAACACAAAGTTAAGGTCCCAAGCAGGGGTAGGGGCTCTTCTTGGTGGCCTTAAGTTGTTAGCCCCTCTCAGGAACTGCTTGATGAGAGGGTGTGAGAAGAGAGGTGGCTCAGTGCTGTAACATGCAGAGATGGCAGAGGCATGGATTTTAATTTAAGAGAAGAAAAGGCCCCTGAGGAGTAGGTCTGCCAGATAATCCAGGATGAGAGGTAAGGATGGCTGTGCTGGGTCAGCTCCTTTAGTCTGGATCCAGGAACAATACCTTTTCCACTTGTCAGAATAGGATTTTCTAGTATTAGGAAGTCTGGTTTCACGTATAACATCCAGAACCTACTTGCTTAGGCTGGCCACTGGAGGGGAAGTCAAGGAATAAGCCAGGCTGCCAGGTTCAGGGAATGCAATTGTGGATGCAAGAACTCTCTCCTGCTGAGTCAGGAGACTTGTAATCTGAGGGAGGTGCCATGGAGGCAATGGAGACTGACTGCACAGTAGTGGGTACCAGTGCTGGCATGGCCAGTCTGGGGCAATCAGGATTGCCCTTGGCCCCTCCTCCCTTACGTTGAGTAGTACAATGGTAAGAAGAGTAAGGGGAGGAAATGCACAGACTAAGATTTCCCCAGTGGAAGGACAGGGCATCCACTTTTCGGGCCTTGCTGTGAGGTTCCCTGGTGCAGAATTTGCTGAGCAGGTGGTTGTAGGGAGACACAAATAGGTCCACCTTCGGGGTACACCATTTCTGGGTCACAAGGCTGAAGGTGTTGTGGTTTGCCACTCGTGTGGGTCTAGGAGGTTTCTGCTTAAGTTGTCTACCAGAGAGTTTTGGTTGCCTGGCAGAATTGGGCTTGCAGGTGAATATGCATGGCTGAGGGCATGTTCCAAAGGGCCATGGCTAGCCTGCAGAGTGGGTAAGTGTGGGTTCACCCTGCTTGTTGATGTACCACATCACTGTGGTGTTGTTAGTTCTGATTAGAAGAGGCTCCGGAGAGAGTAGGGATCTGAAAGCTGTTAGAGCGTGCTGAACAGCTAGCATCTCTTTCTGGCTGATGTGCAGATGAATTTGGTTTGGGCTTCAGTGGCCCCGAATGCACCTGCTGTCCAGATGTGCACCCCAGGCATAGTCTGATGTGTCTGTGATTTGGGTCTGGGTGGCGTGTGATTGTGTAAAGGGAAGTCCCTTGTTGTGGTTGCATGCTGCTGCCCACCAAAGGAACACTTTCCTTAGACAAGCTATCATATGTATGATAGTTTCCAGTTCCTGAGAATGATGGCACCAAAGACTTTTTAAGTACCACTGAAGTTTCCTCATATGCAGTCTGGGATAAGGAATTAGTAGAATGCAGGAGGCCATGAACCCTAGAGCTTGCAGGATTTTCCTTGAGGATAACTGTGTTTTGCTGGCCATTTGAGGGAAGTAGCCTGTTAGGCTTATTTTAATGGAGTAAGAAATGCCATCTGGGATGCTGTGTCCGAGCGTGCTCCCAAGAATACCATTTTTTGACTGGGGACTAGTTTGGATTTCTTTTCACTGATAGTGTAACCCCAGTGAGGTTAGAAGGTCCTTTACAACTGTCAGGTGCTGCAACAGTTTTTCCTTACTGTCTGCCTGAATCCGGCAAACATCCAAGAAGGGGTAAATTTGAATATTTCTTTGTCTGCAAAAGGCAATGACTAGAGCCAGGCATTTTGTGAAAACTCTGGGAGCAGTGGATAAGCCAAAAAGAAGTGCAGAGAACTGATAATGCATAGATCCTGCCCTGAAACGTACATATTTCCTGCATGAGTCCCTGATTAGGATATGCAGATAGGCCTCCTTTAGGTTTAGGGTGGCTAACCAGGCATCTTTGGACAGCATAGGGAGAAGCTGCTGTAGGGTGAGTGAGCATTTTTAATTTTGGTACCACCAGGAAGGTGTTTAGAATGGATAGATCTAAGATTGGGTGCCAGGTGCCCTCTTTTCTGGGTACCAGGAAAACTCGAATAAAAACCTTGGCCTATCTGTTCTGCAGGAACAGGCTGAACTGCCCTTATGGAGAGCAGGGATCGAACTTGGTTTTGTGCCTCTGCCCACTGGTTTGGAGGAAGATCTGGGAACCCTTTTGGGGTTGGCAGTGTGTGGAAATAAAATTTGTACCCCAGGGATACTATGTTGAGGACCCATCGATCGTTGGTGATAGAGGCCCATTTTTTTTGCATGGTAAGCAAGTTTTCCTCCTAGGGACATGAGCAATTGGGCATAAGTGAGGGGAGGAGTTGAGAAGCCATTGTGAATTCTTTCTATAAGGGGGTGGCTTAGCACTCCCTGTTTTAGAATTGGAGGTACTTAATTGGTTAGATCTCAGCATGCCCTGAGACTGTTGTCTGGGGGGGGGGGGTCTGCTTCCCCTAGGTCTAGGCTGAGGTGGCCTTGAGGGGACTGTAAATTACCAATGTTTTGAGGGGCAATGCCTACTGAATCTTGGAGGCTGTACATACAAAAAATATTTGAATGTCTGCACAGACTTAACTTTTTCTTCCATCTTTTTTAAAACCTCTTCTGCTTTGGTGCCCAACAGATTGTTCAAAGGTGCGTCCAATAATTTTGATTTGACATGGTGTGACAAAGTCTGTTCCTTAAGCCAGGCAGGTCTTCTAAGTACAGAACCTGTGACTGCTGCCCTGCAAGATGCTTCTAGGGCGTCAAACCCACATTGCAGGGTATGCATGCTGACTTGACTTGCAGAATGCATAAGCTCCTGTAATTCTTTATTTTCTGCACAGTCAGGGAAGGTAGATCATTTTTGCTTAATAAGTTCCATAGTATGTTGCTGGTATTTCAGCATGTGGAACTGACAATTTAATGGCAAGAGTTGCAGAGGTGTATACTTTTTTATCCCATCTAACACTCGGGAATCCCTGTCCGAGGGAGTGGATTTTTAGCTGTAGTTGCTTTTATTCCTTTAGGTCCTTGGGAGATGATCTCTGGGTCAGCAGTAGGATACTTGAAAAGAAATTTGTGAGAGTCAGGGACTCTGTAGTACCGGTCAGGTTTCCTGGGAGCTGGAGGTAAAGTATAAGGAGTTAGAATGAATTCCATAAAGACATAATCCACAACATCCAGAACAGGAGGGATAGCTAAGAGTCTGTATGGTGGTAAATCTAAAAATTCCCCCCCCCCCCCCCCCGAGTCTCTTTTTGGACTGAGGATACTCCTGGCATTCCCAATGGAAATGCTTGCTCAAAGTATGTAGGGTTTCACCAAAAGAAAAATCCTCTGGAGGAGAGGCAGAAGGAATGGATTCCTCTGCATCTGAATCCTCATAAGCAGATGAGGGCATGTCTTCATAATCAGAAAACTCAGAGTCGGACTCTTGGTCAGATAAAGCTGCTGGGGACAAGTCTGTCTTCCTTTTAGCAGGGGAAGGCTGGCTTCCCCTAATCAGCGTGATAAGGTCTTCCTCCATTTTAAGCATCTATGACTGTGGCAAGGAAGTAGGCGCCTGAGTTTGGGTCTTTTTTTAGGCATAGCTCGTACTCTGGCCCTTAGAAACTCAGTAGTTTTAAAAAAAACTGAAGACGCGGATGAAGTCGGTTTGTGTCGAATATGGCAGTGCGAAGAACTTCCTCAGAAGCCGGTGCCTGCACGGCGGCTCCGGACCCATCCAAAGTAGAGACATCCGCAGGTTCCGTAGTCAAAGAAGAGTCTTGCGGCATACCGGACTCCAAACGGGTCTCAGTAGCAGCCTGCGAATCCAAAGAGGGCATCAGGGTCTGCGAAGGCACCTCACTGAGTACCGGCAAACTGGCGACTAGCTTAACGGAAGAGACGTGGTCAGTTTTGGACCTGTGCAGTCTGTCTCTGTCTTTATCCTTACATTTTTTCGGAAGATTGGTAGTCGGATGGCTTACCGAAGCCATTTCAGAATCCGGAGATCGAGAGCAAGAGTATTTAGCTACAAAAAGGGCCAGACGACGAATAGTTTGGGTGTTGAACAAAGCAAAAAACTGGCAGCAAGGGACGTTGTGGTCTGGGCCTAAATACGTGACGCAGTAAGAATGGAAATCTCAGTATGGTATTTGCTTTCCACAGGCAAGACAATTGTTAACTTTTTCTCACATCGGTTAGAGCAAGAAAAAAGGATCCCCAATGGGGTACTTAGCTTTAGAAGACTTCAACTTCAATTTCAGAAATGAAAACTCAGGTAGCGGTCGACCGGCACTCGTGTGAACAGCTTCTGCTTTGGGATCCCCGACAAGAAAGACTGATGTAATGGCGTCAGCTGCCTGTTTTTATACCACTGACGACCTGGCGTCAGTCCTGAACAGACCGCAACCAACAAATACTAAGCCTCTGGTATTTGAGCTGACTGAGGGCTATGCCTGGCAGGATAACCCAAGTGTGAAGACTGCAACAGTGAAACACAAAGAACACCAGTAGCTGCTAGGTGGAACTCCCTTTCTTTGTGAGTGTGTCGTGACGACTGCAATCCTGTGATGGACTTCTGTAAAGCATTGGATTGCCTGCCTTTTCTACGGCATTATTTCACTATTTTTTTTTTTTTTTTTTTTTTTTTACTAAGGAAAGTGAAAGATTAAATGCTACAGCCCATCTTTGCTTGCATTGGTAGCATTGATTATTTGTCCTCAACACTATTTATGAAGAGTGTGGTCATGCTTTTGAGGGTGCCACGTGTTTCAGTGGTGCATTGCTGATGCAGGGCTAAAGTTTACTTTGTTATAATGGTTTAAGTACTGTAATTTACTGCTGCTGGGTTTTAAATCAAGGGCTGTTTAATTGTTTACTCATTACTGCTGCTGTGTTCGTTTTTTGGTTTAATGCTGATGTCATTTTTACCATGGTTTGTAATGTCTGCTGGTGTGTGCGTGCATGCTGATGTCACAGTGCGTCTACCTGTCTCTGTGAATGTTACATTGGGAATTCCGGTAACTGTTTGGTTTTAACTGTAAAGTCTGCATGTCTGTGCGAATGCTTGGAGTGACAATGATTGAATGCTGCCGACTGTCATAGTATAGTCTGCTGCCCACCACCACCCCCCCGCCCCCACAAGTCCCATGCTCCACAGTAAAAGCTGACTTCCTACTGTAGAAAATGTGCCATTTTTGCTTTTTTTTTTTTTTTTTTGATTTGATTTGATGTACTTCTTCCTTTAGGCTGCCCATAACAGTTTGTCTCATGCTGCCTTCCCACAGAGTGCGATCTCAAGTCCCAGTGAGTGTTGAGGTCCAGATGAGTGCGTGTTGAGGTCCGAATGCATGTGTGTGAATGGCACAAGGAAGCAACTATATCTGCATCTCGCTTTTTCTTTCCCAACCAAATGCCATTATGCCATTTTCGTCTAACTATTTTGCAGAGTGGTAGCGAATGCTGCAGGCCTTGTGAGTGTGTGTGAATGCAAGCCATGGGGCTGTGAGTATCTGAGTGCAAACAAGTTGTGCATGTGTCTGTGTGTGCGTGAATGCAAGCAAAAGGTGAAGTGGAATGCAAGCAAGGGCTAATTGTGTGTGTGTGTGTGTGTGTGTGTGTGTGTGTGTGTGTGCATGCAAGCAAGGGTGAAGTGTTTTGAGTGTGTGAATGCATGTACGATTGTGTGAATGCTAACTCTCAACTGTACAGATTATCTGGCTACTTAGTGGCAAATCATTAGACTTAAGTTAGAAAAAAGTCACAGGCATTTGAATTTCACACTTTATGCCCTTCCATGTTAATTTAAAACTTGATTTTTTACTGTTTAAGAGCAATACTAGAATCCCAATAATTTGGGACTTTGCCCCACTGCTACTAATGGTTTTGCTCAGATTTCTTGCTCCAAAAAGGTCAGAGGTATGCGTGTGAATGCAAGCAAGGGGGGAAGTGTGTGTGTGTGGGAGGGGGGCATGCAAGCAAGGGCTGAGTGTGCGTGTTGGGGGGATGCAAGCAATGGGTGAGTCTGCGAGTGTGGGGCGAATGCTAGCAAGGGATGAGTGGATGTTGGGGGGATGCAGGCAAGGAAGGGCTGTGTGTGTGTGAGTGGGGTGTGCAGGCAAGGAAGGGGTATGTGTGTGGGGTGTGCAGGCAAGGAAGGGGTATGTGTGTGGGGGGATGCAGGCAAGGAAGGGCCGAGTGTGTGTGTGTGTGTGTGTGTGTGTGTGTGTGTGTGTGTGTGTGTGTGTCTGTGTAGGGGGGGTGTAGCAAGGAAGTTCTCAGTGCGCATGTGGGAGGGGGGAGTGCAAGGATTTTCATTTTCTTATCTTTCCAAACATGCCTGGTAACACATTTTATTCTAGCAAATCTCTAACACTGAACAAGCATTCTTTGTACTTTGCCCTGGTGTCAACCCTTTGCTCCCCCGACAGTAAATGTTGGCTTTTTCCACATTTCTAGTGCTGCAAATTCGAGAGTGTGTTGCAAGTCGAGTGGATTTTACAGGGAGGTGAGAGCGTGAGGGAAGAGAAGTTTAGTTCTGCTTATGGCACGTCTGTTTGCACTGCTAGTAGCAACACATAGCATGCTTGCTTTTAATGCAGATGGTTGTGGGTTCTATTCTGACGGTATATAGATGAATAGCTGATACTGTGCGGTCTTGTATTTTTTTTTCCCCCCAAAATCTCTATTTCAATTTTCTTTTTCCAAATAATAACGATACGGTAACTCAAAAACACAAATAAACAATACAAATACCTATCTAAAGAAAACCGACAACAATCTCGCTCCGAGAAAATTATATATAGATATATATATATATATATATATATATATATATATACATACATACACATATACACATACAATATATACACAAGAAGTCACTACAGCGTCAAGTAAAGTATGAGAATTCTTATGTTCATTTGGTCTCATAAGGGATGGTTAGAATGGGGATAGTCTATAAAGTAAAAATAGAAATTTAACCATTTATTTGTATGTTTAGGGAAAATATCTGGTTACACATATGCTAAGAAAAGGGAGAAGATGCAAGAAAGACTGGTTATACTACATTAATTTCTTATATAAAGGTTAGCTTTTCATGACAATTTGTAGGCAAAGTTTATTTGTCAAGAATTATATCTAGCAAGTAACCTCAATATTTTTGGTAATAGCGTTTGTTTTTTGTTTTTGAATAAATTAATTTGTGAGATGAGATATATTTGATAGCAAGATTGCTAAAATTTTCCCATGTAATTGGTGACATGACATTCCAATTCTTTGTAATAAAGAATTTAATAAGGGCACACATCGTAATAAAGACATGTTTTAATATTTTTGGGAGATGATTGATATTAATGTACAATATAGCTGTCTCCCAAGTAAGGGTTGATTTTTCATATCCCATGTTCTCTAATCTTACTCTCAAGGAACACCATAAGTTGTGTATCTTAGTACAGTTCCACATGACATGTAAAATATCAGCTGCTTGATCCGGACAATGGGGACATATAGGCGAAAAGTTAGGATTGAATTTATTTAATTTAGATAAGGTATAATATAGATTATTTACCATAATTTGTGTATATAACAGCTTCTTGAAAGGAATGAATTTGATTGTATTTTCAATGGCTAGTTTCTTATTTTCTTCAGTCAGTGATTGATTTTTCGTTTGCCAATAGTTTGAAAATAATAAAGAATTCTGTTTTGCACTCATTACAATTTTATAAGTCCTAGAAATTGTTTTCCCTTTAATCGCAAGATTTTCAAGTATTAATTTAACTAAATCTATGTTCTGTAAGTCAGTGTGTATTTGTGAGAATTTAGCATTTATAAGATGATGAAGTTGGTTAAGGATAATACTATATTTCATAGGAAGTTTGAGTTCAAGTCTCATTTGCCCCGTGTTAGTCTTTTCATTGGTATATATCCCACATTGTGTAATCTTTTATCAGGGGGTAGTTTGTTAGACTTACTGGTTTATTATTTATTAGTAGATTAGGATTTAGGTGTAACGTTGTAGAAGGGCATAAGCGTCAGCTAACTGCAATGATTTAAATAGTTTCTGTGTTGTAAGAATCATGTTTTTAATTAGTGGGTGTCAATTCTTCGTGTATATGCTAGCATGGTTTAAATTCAAGAATGGTACGGATTTGATATTACAGCCAAGGGATTTCAACTGTTCATACCAGATTTTGGTCCACTGGGGTGTCCAAGTATTTATATATGGGTCATAGTTTATTTGTATTAGTCTGTATACAGTAATTATACTATAGTAAAGCTTAAAATCAGCTAAACCCAATCCCCCCTTATCTTTGGCGAGTACAAGTTTTGCACATTTAATTCTGGTAGATTCGGGATACCATAAGAATCTTGATATAGCTTTTTCCATGGCAAGAAAGAAATTGAGGAATATTTGAAAAGGTAGCATTTAATTGAAAGAGCATTCTTGGTAGAAAATTCATCTTGACAACACTAGCTTTTGACAGTAGAGACATATTAATGTTCTTCCATCTATACATATCGTTTTGAATACTAGTCCATGTAGTTAATAGGTTATTGTTTATAATATCTTTGAAGTCTGAAGTAAATATTATTCCTAGACATTTTATCTGGTAATTTATTTTGATCTCACTCATAGGAAAGTATAATTCTTTATGCCCTAACAGGATTGAGGGGAAATATGTGCGACTTGTTTAAATTTAAATTATAATTTGAAACTACCGAGAACTCATCAATTACTAAGTATTTTTGGGAGGCCAGTAGTGGGGAGTTGGAAGTATATATAAGTCAGTACCCCTCCTCCTAACATCCCTCACTCCTCAGAAAATATTGCTACCTCATTCAACACACACTTCACCCAAACCATACTATCACTAGCTAAACAGCACAACCCCCCTCCCCTTCAACCCACACCTTCAACTATTAATCTCCCCACTGCCTTCTCTTTTTCTCCTGTACCTACCTCCAACATAAAAAAACTCTTAACTAAACTTAAACCCACCAAATTAGCAGCAGACAACCTCCCAAGTGAATACCTACAAATCGCAGCTGATGCTCTGGCCTACCCAGTATCCATCTTGATTAACCGATCTCTGTCAGAAAGTTACGTTCCCACATTGTGGAAAGTCTCACATATAATTCCCCTCCACAAAGGCGGACCCTCTGCAGAACTAACCAATTACCGCCCCATAGCTATTCTCTCTCCACTCTCCAAAATACTAGAGAGATGCATACACTCTCAGGTCTCACACTACCTCCTTACTAACAACCTCCTTTCCAGTACTCAGCATGGTTTCTGACCAAACCATAGCACCACCACTGCCTTACTCTCCTTTACTAACACTATCCTTCAGCATAAAAACTATGGCCATCTCTCCTCTGCTACTTTCCTAGACCTATCTAAAGCATTTGACATGGTCCCACACAAACAACTTATCTCTGTCCTCAATAACCTATCCTTCTCACAATCAGTCACCAACTGGTTTCAGAGTTACCTGTCTGACCGCCAACAATCCGTTGTATGGCAGAATGACACATCTCCCCAACTACCTGTCTCCATAGGGGTTCCCCAAGGATCCATCCTTGGACCCCTACTTTTCTCTGTTTACACCAATAATCTAGCCTCTGCCACCAAACATGGCACACTCATCCAATACGCAGATGACTCAACCATCATCTGATCAGCCCAGTCCCTACCCAAACTGCAAAAAGTCACACAGGAAGCCTTTTCCTCTGTTGAAACATGGTTATCCGATGCCCAATTAATACCCAACCCAAACAAAACTAAACTACTCATCTTCCAACCCACCAAACATACTCAAAACAACTCTCACTTTAACATCACAGCAAAAGCCAACACCACTATATACCCAACTGAACACACCGAATTGCTAGGAGTGGAAATAGACAAACTAAAATTTGACATTCACATATCCATGACCATAAAAAAAGTCCACAAAAAACTAGGAGCATTATACAGAAATAAATAATTTCTCACCAAAGCAGCAAAGATTTCAATAGCAAATTCCCACCCTATCTCCACCCTACTTTATGCCTCTCCAGTATATACCAACCTAAGGCAATGTGATCTAAACAAGCTAGAGACCTGCTACAACAAAATCGCCAAATTCGCCACAGGGGCATCCTACCGTAGTCACCACTCTCTCTCACTTGCTGAACTGGGCTGGCTTGAACTCCCTCACCTCCTTCAGTGGTATCAACTCTCACTCGCCCACAAACTAGTAAACCATCCACTAAATGTCCCATCCCTCCAGAATCTACTCCAACCCTATCGCACCACCAGACCACCAAGATCCAGCAACAAAAATCACTTGCAGATCACTAAAGCCAATAACTCTGCTGGTGAAGCACTATTCTCTTGCGCCATAGCCAAATTATGGAACTCACTCCCATCCACAATTACCTCCGTACCATCATGCACCAACTTCAAAACTTTATTAAAAGTGCACCTAAAAACATGCTGGCTATGCCCTTGCAACTCCCACTCTAATATCATCCACCCCATCCAACTACTACCTTTCTTTCACCTCCACTAACTACCTTGATAATAGCAAGCTCAGATGCTCATAAGCCTAGTACTTATTATACAGCAGGAGCTTCTCATGGTTACATTTGTTAATGCCTGTTATGTACTTCACAGATAAAGATTCTAGTTTTCTACTGATGTACTATGTTGTTCATCTGTAAATATGTTGTAAGTAATTTCTATGTTAAATTGTTAATAGCTATGTAATCCAATGCAACTACTGTCTGTTTATTTTACTGTGGAGCTTTTCTCCCCGGGCCTCCGCTGAAAATGGACCCACGTCCAGTCGGACACTCCCGGTCAACAAATGTAAATAAATAAAAATAAATAAATATATTTAAGTCATCAGCAAAGGCAGAGTATATAAGATTTGTATTGTGGATTCTGGGAATATGATGAAATTTTTTTTTGTGAAATAAACAGAAGGAGGGGTTCTAGATAAAGATTAAATAGGCATGGCGAAAGAGGACATCCTTGTCTTGTACCATTGGATAAGAGTATAGGGTTAGTTATAAGTTTATTTACCTGTATAGTGGTTGAAGCTTTCTGATAAAGAACCTGGATCATTTTAATGAATTCTTGAGGAAAACCATATAAAGGCAGTATATTAAAGAGAAAGTGTAAGTTTACTCTATCAAAAGCTTTAGTTGCATCTACTGTAAGGGACTATCTGGGGCATTTATCCCTATTAAGTAGTCTAACAATGGTATCTAAAAGGAGGGTGTTGTCACTTGTTTGCCTGTTTGTCATAAAGCCCATTTGCTGTTGGGAAATAATAGAGGGGAGTACATTCTTAAGTCTATTTGCTATAACATGGGCTAATATCTTAAGATCAGTGTTTATGAGGGCTATTGGTCTATAATTTGCTGGATCTGTTGGGTCAGAATGTGGTTTAGGAATCAACACTGTCTTAGAGTTAAGTATTTGTCTGTTGCACCAGATTGTATTATATAGTTGAAAACTTTTAACAACACTTTGGAGAGAGGTTCCATGAATAGCTTATAAAAATCCGATGTGTATCCATCAGGCCCAGGGGATTTACCTAATTTTAGTTTGTTTATTGCAGCTTTTATCTCTTAAATGTAACGGTGATTTTAAGAGTTTCCTTTGATCTTCTGTAATTTGTGGAAAGTTTATACTGTGTATAAAATCCTCAAATCTGTCTGTAGATGATGATAATGGTATATTGTATAATTTCTTATAAATATCTTCAAAAGCGTCCACTATACCTTGATCTTTATATTTCACCTGTCCTTCGTATTTTATTTCTTTGATCCTAGGAGGTCCACTTTTTATATTAATTAGTCTAGCTAGGAATTTTGATGGTGTTTGAGCCCATTCTGAATATTGATATATTGACCTTAATTCTAAGAAGGAGATATTTTCTAAATAGTGTTTGTGTAATTGTTTTTACACATCAATTATTTTTTCCTCAAGTTCTTTAGAATATTTTTCCTGAAGTTCTAGTTCAGCAGTGTTTGACACTCTAGTTTATTCTTAAGATTGTGCTGTCTTGTATTTTCAAGTGGGAGGATGCTGCAGTCCTGAAAATTTTCTCCTTTTGAGGAAGATACCTAGTAACTACGAACCTGTTATAGGTTTGTTATCCATTCCATTCATCCATTCCGCAGGTACTCAACCATAGCCAACAAAACTAACATCTGCTTCTCAAGTAAACACAAACCTGCCTACTAGACATCCTCTATCAACAGGCTTTACAACAGAAAATTAAGAAACTGTTGTCCAAGGGTAAATGAACAAATCCCACACTGGAAAAAACTACCTCCTCTGTCTCAGGAATCAAATTAGATCACTAGTGAACACCCCCAAAGGCAAGTATGAGCTGAAAGTAGCCACCATAACAAAGGTGAACCACAAGTCCTACAGTTAAGTTCAGAATCTCCATGGCAAACCCCAATTTGGCTCCAAACTAGTACTGAATGCTACCACTTACACTGATCCTGCTGACTTAGCTAACCTGCTGCTCGATAGGTTCCGTGCCAACTTCAACCCCTTAGAGCCCCCCAAAGGCCCAGTCAACAGAGACTTTTCCCAGGGGGGAAAAAAAACGCAGTTCCATGAAAAAAAAAAAAAAAAAAAATCACAACTTTAAAACAACTTGAAGTGGGGGGCTGTACCCCCCTACTTCAATATACCAACTCTGTGATCACACTACAGTGGTGGAAATAGCAAAGCCCCGAAGACTGCCCATCGATAATTTTCCCTGGGAAAAAAATTGATGTTCCATAACTTCGCGGTTGACGGCTTTCGGACTTTTCAGTTTAAACAAAGGGCATTCAAACTTATCACCATTCAAAGTGGTGATATAAACCCTTTCCACACACCTCACATCTGTGTAGATCAAGTGTTAAAGGTCCTATCCAAGGCAGAGAACACAGCTTCTATGGGATCTGCTAGTATCCCAGGCTGTATTATGCAGCATCTCCAGCAAGAATCAGCTTCAACATTGAGCATCCTAGTCAACCAGGGCCAAACTACAGGCTTCATTCATGAAGAGTGGATAAATGCCATTGTCATCCCTTTGCACAAAGGTGGTGCCACTACTGAACTGGCAAACTATCGCCTCATCACCTTGACTAGTTTGATCTGTAAAGTCATGCAGCATATTATTATGAAAATCATAAACAAAAACATGGGCAATCTTCAAGCACTCTACCACACCCAGTTCTGATTAGTCAGGGGCAGATCTTACATATTGCACCTAGTTGACTTCTTTGAGACCCTCACCAAGGCCCTGGATGTGGGAAAGTCAATACATACAACTTAACCTTGGCCTTGCCAAGGCTAATGATACAATCCCCCACTCGGGCATCATTGAAAATTTAACACAAATTGGTGTTAATCACTATCTAATACGCTGGGTGGCCAACCGTCTCACAGGACCCACAAGGTCAAAATAGGCGCTGCCACTGCAGATAGCAGACTAGTGGTGTTCACCTCGGATCTGTCCCAGCACATCTACTGTTTGGCATACACTTGTCAGAGGTCCAAAGACAAAAGGCCTGTGGCTGAGCAATAGGGTCTCTTAGCTACAAACAACTGCTGCCAAAATCAGAACCTTAAGTAAAACGCAAAAAAAAAATAATTGTACCATTCGGCAGAAAAACAACCCCTACTGATTACCACATCAATGGCTGCATACTAAGCATATCACCTGTGGTGAGAGACCCCAGTACTCAAGCTGGCAACAATCTGAAATTCGACCATCATGTGGCGGCAGTGGTCAGGAAAGCCTTTTCTAGGTTGACCTCATAAATAAAAGGATTGCAGCCAGAAAACAGGTTCTTACCGCTCTGTACTCCTCTCTTATTAGACCTATAATTGAGTCTAATGCCCTGTTTTGTATGTACCACTCTAAACACCTGCGCCAACTGGAAAGGTCACAGAGAAATACCTCTAACAGAATCCATGGAACAACACCTGTCTTATGGGGACAGGCTTACATCACTATCACTCTACTTGGTATCATACAGATTACATAGAGGTGATCTGTGTCTCGTTTACAAGACAATATCGCAGCCTGCCCTACAAGAGATATCTGCAAGTCTAACTTCTTGCGCATTTACCGCTAGACAGGCCTAAACCTAATATGCGGCATCAACATGATCGGCTGGACAAAGGTATGTCTCTCGAGGCTGCCCAGTCTCTGGAGTAGACTTCCCATACATGTCAAAGTCTCTCACTGACCCTCGTCAAATGGAACCTCGAGTGGAAGGGAAACCATAAATTTGTCCCAGGGGTTCCACCTTTGTCTCTCAATGACAGGGGTGACGTGCTGACATGAGGCTTTTTTAGGGGGGGGGGGATAAACTTCAGTCTTTCTGTGCTGTAGCCATGGAAAGGTATCACATAAAGATCAGGCCTTTAACCTATTTGCAGACGGTCCATTTCTTTCCATTTTTCTACTCAGTCTCTCCAGAAGGGAGGCAGTAGAGATGGTGGAGTTGTTCAGTTTATGGTGAAAGGGTTTCCTATTCAGTTCTTTGCCCACTTGATTCTACATTCTCAGAGAGCTTATGGATGTTGAAATCGACATCTACTCAAATCTATTACTGAGTAAAATGCGCACTATAGAATTGCCTTTTCAAATGCAAAGCTTGTAAAGATGGGTATTTTGCCTCGCTCACTGCAAAAATGCAGATCATGCTGTAGCTGTACTTCATTACTGAATTTCAGGACAATTGCATGTCCATTGTCTGTGTACACCCACTTTTAAGACATTGTGCCTCAGACTGTCTCATAATGTAATAGAGTGCCGTTTTCACCTGAAACTGTACAGGCACATTTGAAATGCAATAACTGCCTTCTAGTAATTAGTGTGTTGGTCTTGAACAGGTTAGCCTTTTGGATCCTTTAGGAGCAATGGAAGCTTGACATTGGGCTGATGGTTAACTCATTCCTATGGCAGCTATTTCTGGGAGGGAATAATCATGGGGATGTTGAAAACCAAATTTGATTTATAACTGCTATCCTGGGTATTTATTTTCAGGCTGTAGATTGGTATTTAAGCGGCCCATCCTCTACAGCCTCCATCAGCTCAATTGTGATTTGTTCTTCCTGCTTGGAACTTCCAGTCCTATACCTAGGTCTGCACCCATACGCACTGATGCCCTCAACAACAATCCCGTTTGGTGGTACCTGTTACTGGCACAGCAGTAAACCAGTCATGGTCATGTATCCATCAGTCGGAGCAGACATTAATACAGCTCCCTGCTAAATGAATACACCACTAGTCACCAGTTTCAGCAACAATATCAGGTGTTGTGGTTTAAGTTTTCTGGAGTTATCCCTCATTTAGGATAACCAAAGGCCTTGCAAGCTGATGTAGTACACTGCTGCTGGCCATATGGTTTTTGCGGGTGTACTGAGCAGATGTGCTGAAGGGAAGGTATTGACCGCTTATTTACTAAATGGGAGTGGAGTATTGGAGCATTAACTGGAAGCATTCCAGTGTTTGGCGGATAGGCCAGCTGTTTATTGTGCGGGTCTGTCGGTCTGGGTCTACTATACACGGTCGACATTTCATAATGTCGACGACCATATGGCCGAGACCATATGATCGACATTTGAAATGCCGACCATGTAATATTAAAAAAATAAAAATACAACAGTAGCTTACCTTCAAACTACTAGCAGGGGGGCTATGCCCCCCTGCACACCCCGTGGTGGGCTACGGCCCCACACCCCCATATCTTAACTATATCAATTCCGAGATTGCAGTACAGTGCGGAAATGGAAATCTTTCCATTCACCACTGTACGGAGATGCCGGTTCCGCATGGTTAGCATTTCAAATGCCGATCATATGATCTCGGCCATATGGTCTTCGACATTATGAAATGTCGACCATGTGTAGGGGACCCGTCTGTCTCTGGGTGTGGGTGGATCAGTCTGTGGGTCTGTGTCATGATTGCAGGTCAGTAACTTGTAATTCCCAAAGGGTGAACTTGCATGACTTGTTCATATATAGGAGCCATTACCTTTCTACCAAGACACCTCTGTCTATGTGATGAGACTAAATTTTGAAAGGATTAGGTGTATTTCAGAAACACAATGCCTGAGGGTGTGTGGTTTTACATGCAAGCACTGCTGCTGACTTGGCCACACTGCTTTCTTACTGCACGTGTTCACGTGGTGCTTCTGCATACTTGAGCATGATATAAAAATGCCTATGCTGGTTGCGACTGATTAATTTACTTGCCTGAGTCTGGATGCACATACAGGATCTGTATTTGACAGGAGGCTGTGGTGCAGCAAAACTAAGTGACCCACTGTCAGAAAAAAAAGGCTAGAACTAGGAAGCAGTGGATAAGTCTCGTCTCCTACTGTGAGCTGTCCGTCAAGGAAACAAAAGATCAAATTATCTTTATCACCTTGACAGCTAGGGAAGAGAAGTGTGAAGGGGGAGGGAAGATGAGTTGAAGAACTACAAGTGAGGCAGCACAAAAGAATGAAAATTAACATGTCTTAAAAACAGAAGCAGTTCAAAGGCTCTTAAGAATGCTGTTGTGTGGCTTCATCTGTGTTTGTCTTTCCAGTAGTTAGTGAACAGCAAGACATGTTAGCTCAAACTGATCGACAAAGACACTGGGGCAGTGGCGGCTGGTGACTTCAAATCAAAGGGGGGCTGCAGGAGACAGCTGAATGGGTGGGGTCAATGGGAAGGGGTGTGGCCAACTAGAAAGGGGAAGGGCTATGCTCAAAACCACAAAAACTAACTTTAATTAAATACGCTGCCCTGGGTGCCAAACTGTCATCATGAGTGTCCAATCAAGACAAAAGTAAGTGTGGAAGAATAAAAATATTTCAATGCATTGGCTGCATGACAGCTTACTTAATATCTACATGGAAACAAAAGGTTGTGAGGCATGAAAAAATAAATTACTTTTTAAATACATTACTGGAATGCCAGTCAAAATCAAGCACAAGAAAAACAAGCAGCACTCAACTCAAACCACTTCTCCTTGCACTGCAGTTCTAATTATAATTTATATTCAGCTTTATTAAAGTGCCAACATGCTGAAGGTAGTAGTAAGACTTCCCCAAGTCTCTTTTTGGACCCAGAGTAATCATGGCTTTCCCAAAAAAAAATGCTCCCCAAGTGTGTGTAAGGTTTCACCGAAAGAAAAATCCTCTGGAGGGGAAGCAGAGGGAACAGAATCCTCTGCATCAGAATCCTGATAAGTAGATAAGGGCAAATCCTGGTAATCAGAAGGAGCAGAAATATTAGATTTCTGATCAGAAGAATCAGAAAGAAAATCAGTTCTAGGTCTCTTAGAGGGGGAAGATTGGCTTCCCTAATTAAGGTAATACGGTCTTCAGCCATTCTAAGCATTTGTTTTTTAGGCATATGGGTCTGAGTCTGTGGTTTGGTCATCGGTTTTCTAGGCATGGTGCGAGTTTTTGGCCTGGATGAAAATGAAGGCGTCGGTTTAATATGAAAGTCTGTAGGCCTGAATACACCTTCAGAAGCCGGCGCCTGCACAGAGGCTCCGGACCCATCCAAGGTAGAGACATCCGCAGGTTCCATAGTCAAAGAAGCAACTTGCGGCATACCGGACTCCGAATGGGTCTCAGTAGAGGCCTGCGAGTCAGAAGTAGCGGGTATCAGGGTCTGCGAAAGCACCTCACTGAGTACCAGCGGACTGGCGACTAGCTTAACAGAAACATTGTCGGCAGTTTTGGACCTATGCGGTCTGTCTCTCTTTATCCTTATGTTTTTCTGGAATATCGGTAGTCAGATGGCTTGACGAAGCCATTTCGGAGTGCACAGAAAGAGTACGAAAGTAATTCGCTGCAAAAATAGCCCAATGACGAATAGTTGGGGCGTTGAACAAGGCACAAAACCGATGAGGGACGTCGTGTTCTGAGCCTAAACAAGGGATGCAGTAGGAATGAAAATCTCTATGAGGTATTTGCTTTCCACAGGTAAGACAATTGTTAACTTTTACTGACATCGGTTAGAGCAAGAAAAAGGATCCCAAACGGGGTACTTAGCGTTTTTGAAGACTTCGGTTCTGAAACTCGAAAACGAAAATTTCAGGAGTCGGTTGACCAGCACTTGCAAACTGCTTCTGCTTCGGGCACCACACGGCAAGAAAGACTGATGTAATGGCGTCAGCTGCATGTTTTATACCCCTGATGACCTGACGTCATGGAAGAAGAAACAGCATCCGACGCAGAAATCCAAAGACTCTGATATTCAGGACGGCTGAGGGCAACCTGCAGGCAGATAACCCAAATGTGATGACTGCAAGAGTGAAACACGAAGAACATCAATAAAACACATTTTCTGCATAGAACAGAATAAATGTATGACAAGCATGCATCCTACAGATTAATATGAAAACAGCTTCAATGTTCTAACAATCCAGCCACCACAAACAAAAAACAGTATATGACTACTGTACTATGGTCTATAAAGTGTAAAATGAAATGTACACAACAGAATGACAAATGAAACACTGTCACAAAAGAGGAGGGGGACCAAGGACAGATACCTGTAGGACCAGATCATGACCATCTGTATCATACCAGGAAGGGAAAGAGTATAATTTCTGGCTGCCATGAGAGAATGCCACATAAAAAGTTTAATCGATTTTACCCAGCAGTGTTTGGAGTGCTTTCTTTTTCAACTGGACTGAAAGTGTATCACCCCTCAGGATGGTGAGGGGAAAGAGGAAATAAAGAAGATGCTGAAAGTGGCAAAGGGGTCAAGAAAGTGGAAAAACTGCAAGCTGTCACTGGTGAGTATGCACTGACAACCTTGAACAAGTTGGAGTTCAGGCGCTTGGTACAAGCTGAAGATCTGGAAGCATTTGCAGCATGTCTACTGCAGACATAGAAAGTGGAAAATAGTATGCATACACGTGAAATATCCTTAAGGGAATGGATAAGGGCAAGATTTTCCACTGTACAGGGGACTAACTGGTACCAATAATATACCTTACATGTATTATACAACCGTTACGTGGGGTGGGGGCTCCTGAATTACATGACTTCAGCTTGCCCATAAAGACTTGGGTTCGCATATTAAACATGCTTATGTTCTGCTAAACCTTTATATCTTTAAAGAAGACATTTCAGATGAATGTTGATATCAAAACAATGAAATTCTGACGCTATTGTGGGGGGCTAAGATTTACTGTGATATCCCACAAGTTTAAATTTTCTATGGATAACATTACAAGCAAAAAACTGTCTTTAGTGCTGGTCCCTGGTTTGGCACCTATGTCTCTAATGGACACAGGTAACCTGTAAGTGGTTCATCTCCCAGGCCGACGCTTATACTTAATAAATGGGATCAGAACTTGTCAGAGATTTGGGAAGCATGGCTAAGCTTAAACAGGCCCTTGTGGTCATTAGCCTAGTAAATACCTATGAACCTATGGATGGATCAAACATTTCTAAATTCAAAATAGCTATGATTCATAGAGGATTTCATGGGTAAAATATGACATGTTTTGTAATGCACATGTTCCTCAGTGGAAACAAATGAAGTTACTGCTTTGGGCTAGGAAAGTACAAAACTGTTTGTTTGCACAATGGGTCATTTTCATGAGTGAATGCTTTCACAATGAATAGCACCTATTGAGCACATACAGTATTTACTCCACAGGGAGCTGCAAAGCTGAGTTTAGGAGGAGGGTAGAACTGATTGGTTTTCAAGATCGAACTTCAGTATACCTGAGGAACAGGAATGTTGTGACTACTGTGACAAATGCGACAGGAACACCCTCCATGACCTGTGTGCCATGAATGTGTAGGTATGCAGCTGCATACACTAAGGTAATGGGTCTTTTAATCAACTTCTGACATTAAGCTACATACTACTCAATATAAAGCACTATTCAAATAGATACAGACTAAACGTATAGAAAGGACATACGTAACAGAATGTTTCTTTAGTCAAGTGAAAGTGCAGCGAATAGCCGTTTCAAATTGTGCTTTAATGGAATGTTTTGTTCATCTTACTGCCATCATGTGTGGGGAAAGCACACGAGGTTCCCTAATAGTTTCTTGAAAACTGAAGTTTTTACCACTTGGTATAAAGATATGAAAAAGTCAAATTTGAATACAAGAGGGGGGAATTGGCCAAACACTGACTACAATCTTGAGCGATTTAAGGAGAAACTTTCAAGTAAAACTGAAGCGTTCACCAGAGATAGTAGATTCTAGGATTGCAATAAAATGATTAGCTCAAGTTCGTTACAGTGCTTTATTACCAAAGCACTCTACATCTACAAGAAAATAAATGACAAAACTAACCAACAAAAGAAATAAAATTAATTAGATCTTTCAAAGCAATATTCTATAAACAATACCACAGTGGTGTTACAAAGTTATTGGAGCAACTAAGAGATGAAAGGTGACCCAAGAGCTAAACATTTTACAAACATAAAAGCAATATTGTGCTCATTATAACTATAGACTCAAGGGGGTTAGACACAGAATGTTGTCTAATCACCATTAAGATACTACATGGTGCTAGTACTTGGGGGAAAATGGCAGAACTGAATAAAATAAACAAGCAAAGGTGGAAAAAATGTTTGTTTTAAGAGCCTGTGTGTTTGAAGTACAAAAGTAAAACTTTCAGTGGAACATGGACAAACTGCAACTATCAAGGCACTGCTTACTTGGAAGCCCTGGATTAAGGAATTTGTTATTCCCTACTGTAAAAAGGTAAACTACATTTCTGGAAGCTGCTGTGGAAAAAGCCTCAAAGGAACTTAACTCAGTTTTCTTGACGTAAGGCAATACAAAACAGCAACATTCTAAGAAATTTAGGAACTGCTTCAAGCCTAGCATGAATTTGCTTTTTTTCATGGTTCATTGCAACCGTACAAGGTCTGAGATACTATAGATACTTAGGTTAATGAGATGAACTTTTGCCAAAAAAAAAAAAAAAAAATTCATTATTAACATGCATAATCACTTGGTGTACAAGAATAATGAAACAAGATTCAATATTTTAAAATACAGATCTGGCCTTACTAAAAAGCTAAGGATGTGTGCAAAGTGAAATTACTGGTACATAGATAAAGAAATATTGAAGGAAATGTACGCAAGATGAAATACAAGGCGATATTGAGGAATGTGTTAAAATCTGCTGCAAAAGTAAGGGATATGAAAAAGAGACACAAAGTCAATAATAGATAAGAGGCACACTTGTGCAATTAAAATTCAAGCCACAAGTAGCAGGTGTGGTAAAAGCTTGATAGAAACTTTGCTCTGCTTATAATACATTCGGTGAAATCTGTGGTGGAAAAAGGCATTTGCAAAGTTATATAAAAAGTATTATGCACATTGTTGGAGAAATTAAGAAAATGAGCAGTTTGTTGGTACATTGAAGTGAACAGAACTGACAGACTGAAGTCTGAAAAATGCATTGTAGATAGTGACAGAAAACTGCAAGCCAAACTGATAGATAAACTTCAAATTAGGACAGACATGAGTGCGCTTTTAAACCTTAGGTTTACAAAGACACTTGAACAGAAAGACGTGCACACTATTAACACATTACGGCAACTGAGTGGCGCCATTAGGTCAAAAATTACTGACGCAAACATAAAAGCATTAAGTCCCCCTCCCCCCATTTCTGCAGCACCTAAAGTAAATTCCACTAATATTTTGTATCATACGGTTTGACAGACACTAGGAAAGAAAATGCATACTACAAAATGCAAACAACTTGTGCATAAAGAACCAACCGCACAGATATCCTGAATTCCGTATTGAACGAGAGAAGATATCCTTGCATGACTATGCAAACTTAATCTACAAATAAAACTAAGTACTACTACAGTACTACTGCAGTGATGCATGCTCTCAGAAAAAAGTACCAATAGCTCTCAGTAGTAAACAAGAACCATACTAAAAGGAAAGGTTAGGTTACACTAAGCAGCAGTTAGACACAATACATACAATTATATGGAACCAAAAGGACAGAATAAAATTATGGAGAGTATTACCCACTGCTTATGGTGGAAGAAATTGTTTTAGTAAAGTTAATAATCAGGTCCTTTTCAGGACTATATGCAACCCAGGGATTTTTCTGGCAGATACAGCTAGATGAAGACATTTCTAAATCAGTTGTTTACATTTACTGCCCACGAACATTTTCAATCTTTATGAATAACACAGCGAATATGGCCCACAGAGCTTTTTCTTTAACTACTTAACACTGTAAAGTATGGATTCTGACTGAAAACCACATTGGCAAACATTTGTCTTTGTAGCTCACAGCTTGCCTGCAGCTTGTGTATGGATATGGCACATTACATTTTCAGTAGGGGTGTTTCCGCTAATTGAACTGATGATGATGTGTAGTTAGATCTCTCTCACTCCACCTGTGCCTCTAACTCCAGAGAGGGGTTTCATCATAGCTGTGGGGAGAGGGGGTGGGGGATTTGACTTTAACAGTACAGCAGTAGAGTAAGTAGTAGGTTCATAGTTTAGTAGCAAGCTAACTGCCCTGGCGAGCCATTTTAAGCCTAGCCAATAATCCTTTGTGAGACTCAAACCCTGCACCTTGTGTTTGTAAGGCAAGCATCTTGGCCATTAAGACACCCTCCCAACCTAGTAAAGAATGCAAAGCATTTATTCATTCATCTCCCTTTGCAGAGTAACAAAATAAAGTACAGGATTATCAGCAAGTTCATGGCCATTTGTAGGAGGTAAGTAAAAAAAGGAGGGTTCTTACTTAGGTGAAATGAGAAAAGGAATTGTTTGTAGCAAGTAAAAATGGAGTTTTGGTGGGTTTTTGGAGTGTACACTTTGTTGGTAGTGCAAAAATGAATTAAATGTAGTAAAATATTACAAACACTGTGTATGCTTTCTTCCATCCACAGCCTTTTCCATAACAGCTGACTGCAGTTAAGAAAAACAAAAGTTATGTACCAACGATAAAGATTAGATCCGTATGTATTGTCCATTTCCATCTGGTTCAACCTGCAGGTTATAGATTCAGATACCGGCCAACTTCCAAGACTTCAGCTCAACAAGCTCCACTTCCTCTACCCCTATCTCGACCACTTCAATACAGCTACCGCTAATTTAGTTTGCCCCTTTCTCTATTTAAACTTTCAGACAACTCCCAAGGGGAGAAAAGCCAGAAAGATCAGGATCTAAAGAAAGAGGAAAACCAGTCTTCCTGGTCTGCCATATCTGGGATAACAGAAAAGCCAAGAAGGTAGGAGGAGGTACATAGGTTGAACCAGAAGGAAACAAACACGGATCTATCATTATGGTGAGTACATAACTCCTCTCCAATGTTCTTTTTTTTCATCTGGGTTCAAAGTTTGGGACAGCCTCTCCAGCTATGTAACACCCTAGGGTGGTCTTATGTAAGGATACTGAGCAATACAGTGGAACCAAATGAAGCTCTAGACCTGCACTGGATATACACTTTGTAGTGGAACACGAAAGTATGATGAAACACCCAAGTTGCATCTGCACAGATAACATCCAAAGCAGCTCTGAAGACTACTGTAGAAGTTAACCATAGCTCTGGTAGAATTAACTTTGGGTCTGTGACTCCGAGACATTACTTTCAAACCATACCCAAAGGAAATACAATCAAAAGTCATTTGGACAAAGTAACCTTGGGACAACAAGACCACAAAATCAAGACTTGGAGAATGAGACAAACAACTGATTAGATTTTCTGAAGGACTGTCCTATCCAAATCAAACCTCAATTGCCTATGGACATCAGCACAATGCAGAAGATATTCACCCTTGACAGAAACTTCAGGAAAAACGACTGGCACATGAATGGACTGATTTAAATTATTTTCCAGTAATACCTTAAGCAGAAATGTAGGGTCCGACCAAAGGGACACAGTCCTGATGAAAGTCCAAATAAGGAAGGACAGTAGGGAGGGCCTGCAGCTCTGATATGAATTTGGCGGAGTTAACCGACACCAAGAAAAAGTGTCTTCCTTGACAACAATTTCATATCAGCAGTGGCAGAGGGGTCAAAAGATGGCAGAGTCAGTTCCTGGAGCATAAAAGGGAAGTCTCAAGGTGGAACAGGAGCTTGTACAGGAGGATGACATAGAAAGGATCCTTTAAGAAAGACTTTTGAGATCTTAAGGGCAGCCAACAACACATTACCACTACCAGTGTGAAAACTGCATATAGCTGCCAATTGCACTTTAACAACAGAGTAACAAGATCCAGAATTAAATCTGTAAGAAGGTACAGGACTCTCTCCAAAAAGTGAAAAGGGATCCAAGCCCAGAGAAACAGCCCACAGGGTAAAATACTTCCACTTACTAGAATACTTTTTATGAGTAGACATCTTTTGGGAAGAAGTTAAAATATGAATGACTGTTTGAAAACTTGTGATTCCTAGTCATCACGGGAATAGGAGAAACAAAGAAGTTACGTACTCACCATAACGTTCCATCTGAGTAGGTAACTTCATTTGTCTGCAACCTGTGGGTATCGGATCCGAGCCGGCAGCTTTCCTAGCAAAGATCAGAGCTCCAAGCTCCTCCCCCTATCCATAATGCCCTGCTACCTCCCTCTAACCCTCAGATAGAGTTTGCCATAGTATCCTAGAACACTACTATAACACAAGGAAAAACTACCTGAACATCCTACCCTGAAGTCATCTGGAAAGTGACATATCATGATCCTTCAAGGATGAACTACCGGTCAGGGGGATGGAGGGAGGGTTGGTTGCAGACAAATGACGTTACCTACTCAGATGGAATGTTATGGTGAGTACATAACTTCTTTATCTCAAGTAGTTAACTTCATTTGATCAGCAACCTGTGAGACCCCAGCTACCAACAACTTGGGAGGTCCTTATGGGAGGATATTCCAGAGCACTGCAGAGCCAAAGGACGCCCTTCCTCTGGAAATCAGATCCAATTTATAATGAGTAATGAAAGTGTGAGAGGAAGCCCAAGTAGCAGCTGAACAAATGCCATCCAAAGGGACCCTCGACCAGAAGGCCGCAGAAGTAGCCACAGAACGGGTAGAGTGTGCCTGAACCCGCACGGGCTCAGGTCGACCAGAGCTTCTGTATGCAAGAAGAATGTATTGTGAAATCCACCTAGCTAAGGTTACCTTAGTCACTGGTTTACCCAGACAGGACTTAGCAAATGAAACAAAGAGCTGTTCTGATTTTCGAAAAACAGCCTGTGTAAGTAAAATCGTAACTGTCTATGTACATCCAAACAATGGAGTCTATACTCTCCTTTGTTGTGATAATTAGGGAAGAAGACAGGCAGGTTGATAGATTGGTTGATATTGGCTTCGGAAGCCACTTTAGGCAGAAAAGAGGGGTTAGTCCTGAGGGAAACTCTGTCTTTATGAAAAATGATGTATGGGGGCTTACTGCAAAGAGCCTGAAGCTCTGACATTCTTCTAGCTGAAGGAATGGCAATCAGGAAGGCAGTTTTCCAAGATACATACTTCAAGTCAACCAAAGCTGCGGGCTCAAAAGGAGGACCAGTCAGAGCATGGAGAACTAGGATTAAATCCCATGGAGGGACTGCTTCCTTAACAGGGGGTCTCAAAAGAAAAGTACCTTTCAGAAAGGTCTTGCAGATCTTGGATGATGCTAGGGGGCCAAATTTGTTTCCAATGTGAAAGTGGGAAATTACTGCCAGTTGAACTTTAACAGTTGAAGAGCTAGCTCCCTGATGGAAGATTTGAGATAAAAAAATCGAGGACTGCTGGAATAGGAGCCGTAAAGGGGTCCAAATTCCTATGCTCCGCCCAGACAGAAAAACGTTTCCATTAACTCTTGTGGACTTTTCTGGTAGAAGGTTTATGAGCGGCCACCAGAATGGCTTTAACTGAGGATGAGATACCGAGAGTCCTAGCCATCAAGGGAACTGGATCAACCAAGCTGAGAGCTTGAGGTTGTCCAGGTCGGGGGTCCTCAATACCAGGGGATGAGAAATCAGATCCGGAAGGGGATCTAAGATCCAGGGAGGATGCACTAGATGAGACCGTAGGCAAGGGAACCATGTTTGACGAGGCCAGAATGGGGCTATCAGGATAACTCTGCTCCCCAACCAACGAGCTTTCTGCAAGAATTTTGTCATCAATGGAAGAGGATTATAAGCATAAAGAAGACCGGATGGCCAAGCATGAACCAGAGCGTATCTAGGGTTTTCCCTGGTGGAGGAATTAGAGCGAAAAACTCGCTGCACTTTGCGTTCGAAGGCGACATGAACAGATCGCAAGGTTGACCCCATCTGAGGAAGATCTGTTTCGCTACCAAGGGGTTCAGAGACCACTCGTAGGGTGAGAGGATAGTCCGACTCAGCTTGTCCGCAAGAATGTTTGAACAACCCGGTATGTGCGTTGCTATGAGAAAGCGGTTGGTGGATATCGCCCATTCCCACACACTCATGGCCGCTCGGCAAAGTGGGTAAGATCTGGTTCCCCCTTGCTTGTTGATGTACCAAACCACTGACATGTTGTCTGTTTGAATTGCAATAGTCCTCAGAGGAAGAGGAGCATGGAGAGCTTGCAATGCTAGATGCACCGCCCTCATCTCCAGGACACTGATGTGCAAAAAGGTCTCTGTGCGAGTCCACATGCCTTGGAAGGTGCTGCCCATGCAATGCCCCCCCCACCCGAAGCGAGACGCATCCGTGGTCACCGTGACTTGGGTTAGGGGCATGGAGAAGGGGCGATCTTCCCAGAGGTGCTTGGAATGGAGCCACCAAAGTAGAGATTCCCTGCAAACCCTGCTGAGAGGAATAGGAGCAGACAAGGGATGAAGCAGAATGGACCACTGGACCTGTAAGATCCATTGGAGAATCCTCATTCAGACACGCAAGTGGAGACAAGTTGATGGCCACTGCCATGGACCCCACAGCCCTCAGGACTAATTCCGCTGGAGGGGCAGAGGACTGAAGAAGAGCCAAAACATGTAGGTTTAGACTGCGAAGTCTGTCAGACGTCAAGAAATATTTTGGACTGAATTGTGTCTATCCTGGCCCCTATGAAATCCAAAATTTGAGTAGGCTGAAGAGACGATTTCTTGTGGTTGATCGTGATCCTTAGACAGAGGGGAAGATGTAGGAAATAGTCTCTCGCTGAACATAGTAGATGCCTGGTGGGGGCGGCCAGGAGCCAGTCGTCCAGGTAAGGAAAGACCTGAATTCCCTGAAGCCTCAGGTGGGCCGCTACAACTGCCATGACCTTGGTGAACACCCTGGGGGCTGTGATGAGACAGAAGGGTAGGACCCTGAACCGACGGTGACTGGCTCCCAGCCGAAAGCGGAGTAACCTCCTGGATCGCCTGTCCATTACAACATGGTAGTATGCATCCTTGAAGTCTATGGAGCACATCCAGTCGTTCTACTGTACAGTGGGAGAATGGACTGAATGGTGACCATCCGGAACTTCTCTTTGGCAACTGACAGGTTCAGTGTGGACAGGTCGAGAATTGGCCGCAAGTCCACTGTCTTTTTTGGCACCAAAAAGAACCTGGAGTAAAAGCCTGATCCGGATTGACCGGGAGGACGTGCTGGATGGCTCTTTTTTCTAGAAGTTCTTTTACTTCGAGGGCTGCTACCTCCCTCTGACTGGGTGATACATCGGGGAGGTGCATCACCCGGGGGTTGGGGGGGGATTTAGGAATGGAATTCAGTAACCACTGGATAGGATCCGGAGCACCCAGCGATCTGTCGTAATGGACTCCCAATGTGCTAGATGCTCAGAGAAGCGCCCCCACCCCCCCCGACTGCCTCCAGAGAGGAGCAGTCGGGCAACCCCTCAGGGTTGCTGCACGTGTCGATCAGATAAGGGTTCCCTCGACCCGAAATTCTTCGGGCCCCCCTCTGCCTCTAGGCCGGCGTCCACCCTGTCCTCCTCTGCCCCTGAGGATGAGGGATCCGGAGCGAAACGGGATTGTTGGGATTTCCGGAACCACATCTTTTTCTGTCCTCTTTGGTTCCTGAGAAGGACCTCTGAGGAGCAGAGAAGCGGATCCCGACGGCAGACGTTTTCCAGTCCTCCTCGTTCTGGAGTAGCGTATCGCGGACAGTTTTGCTGAAAAGCATAGAACCGTCAAAGGGGGTGTTCGCGAAGGACACCTTGAAGGATTCCGCAAAGTCGCAGAGACGGAGCCAGGCCTGTCGTCATAAGACAATGCCTGTTCCTCTGGCTCTAGCCGCTCCCTCCGTGGCATGGGAGAGTAGCCGCATAGAGGTATTTGTGACGGACTTAAGAGTGGCCATTCGTGCCGAGAAGGTCCGTTTGTCCTCAGTCGACATGTACTCTGGGAGTGACTCAGCATACTCTTTGATTAGGCCTCGCTGAAGTCGAATCACATGTGCCATATAGTTCAATGACCTTACAGAGAAGGTCGCTGAAGCGAACATCCGCTTTCCGAGGCAGTCCATCGTCTGAAACTACTTGTCTGGAGGATGTACCGAGGAACTTTCCTGTGCTAATTCCTTCTTGGTGGCAGCCGCCACCACCATGGCATCTACAGGGGCTCCCTTGCTCCAAACTGTACTGTCTGTGGGGGGGGGGGGGCTGAGAATCCTGTCCGGTCTCCTGGGTATTGGCTCCACAGTGTCCGGCTCCTTCCATGCCCTGGTAGTTATGAGGTCCACCAGGGGATCAGCGGGAGGGGACACCCAAGAGGCAGATGGGCCTGCGTCGAACGCCTCCAGAAAGACATACTCATCCGAGAAAGGCTTTTGGGCTGACCACCCCCCTTCTAATATGAAGCATTTCCATAAGGTCTCCAAAGGAAACATCTTTGGGGGGTGACCTGGGGAATCTTCCCCTTCCTCCAAGTCCGTGTCTTCTGTGAGGGACTCTGGTGAGTCCAAGTGTCTCCTCTTGCACTTACATTTGTGAGGGACCTCCTCGGGGGGGTTGTCCGAGGAGGGCTCAGCAACAAAGTCCTGTTCCTCTGTGGAAATCATCTGGGACGTAGGCGCAGGCTGTCCCTGTGGCTGGATGATGGAAGACAGGCCGGTCTGAGAGGGAATGGCGGGTGAATCCGTAGCCAGAGCCTGGGACCTCGAATCCCTCGAAAGGACCCTCTCCATGACGTGGAATGCCAAGGGTGAGCTGCTCTCCCTAGGATCCGAAAGCAGTCCCCTTGGATCCGGCGAGTGGATCGGCACCGGAGATGACCCGATCGGACCCGAAAGGGCAGTGCAATCCAACCTCAACAGAGCCGAAGGCACACTAACCCCTCCGGATCAGATGCTCATCTTACGGCCCAGAGAGCTCGGATCCGAAAAGGGATCCGACAAACTCAAAGGTACAGTCGGAGCCAAAGTAGGAAACACTGTCGGCGCTGACACCACCTCGGCTCCGAAGCTACTTGGATCTGATAGCTCTGAACCCTGGTACCAGGTCGGAGAAGGAGCAATGTGGTGAAAAATGGGGTTGAGCCCCCCCCCCGGAGGGGGAGGGGCAAGAGCACTCCCATCTGCAGCTGGGACTGAAGAAATCGAAGCATCATCCGATCCATGTCTGCGTCAGATAAACTTCTAGTTTACCTGGATGAGGCTGCCGAGGCTGGCCAGGAAGACCGCCTGGACGACCTCGAAGGTGACCGGGTCTCCTCCTCCGGCTCCGGGGAGAAACGTGGAGAATGAAGCCTGGAGGGGGAAGACCTGGAGACCTTAAGAGGGGAGGCAAGCTGCTTAGATGGCGGGGCCGAGGGAGCTGAATCGGCCCGCCTCTTGTGGCTACGATGCCTGTCTCTCTCCCGCTCTTTATCCTTCCTATCCTTTTTTCTCGATTCCCTTTCCTTCTGAGCCGAAGAGGGAGTTTGAATCCCGGCCAGGGGAGTGGGAACGGTCGGTGGGGCAGCAGCGTCTGGCACCACGGAGGGGGAGGACAACGAAGCTGAATCCGGGGGCAAAAGGCCTGCGACTAGCTTAGTTCGCCTATCCCTCAAAGCCCTGGGGTTGAAGGTTGCACAGATAGCTCAGCCTGAAGAGAGATGGTCCACACCCAGGCAAATAACGCACAGAGTGTGGCCATCCGCTGGGGACAGCTTATGGCCACACTCGAGCATTTCGAAAAAAAAGCTTTTGGGCCCTTGGACATACTGATAGGATTAGGCCCACACGCACACACCTTCACACACAGACAGAAGGGGGCAGGGGATTTAAGTTACACTAAACTAAAGACAGAACTAAAGATAAACTACCCAGATAGATAGGAGAGAAAAGGTATCACACACACACAGAAATTAGTGATTTTAAGGGAAGAAAAGTTAAATAATCTACTCAACTCACAAAACCCAACGCTAGGGTTAGAGGGAGGTAGCAGGACATTATGGGTAGGGGAGGAGCTTGGAGCTCGGATCTTTGCTAAGAAAGCTGCCGGCTCGGATCCAAATCGGATCCGATACCCACAGGTTGCTGATCAAATGAAGTTAACTACTTCAGATCAACCAGTTAAACGGAGCTTTTGGCAATTGGATGGATCCAAGCCAATGTATGAGAAACGAGTTCCAAAATGGGATCCATGACCCAAGGAGGGTACCTCAGGAGAGGCCAAAGGTGAGACCAAAAAGGAGTGTTGGAGGATATGCATTCAGAAGATCCAGGTCAAAGCATACAAGAGAATGTCCCTGAGTGACTGTCCTCGAGGGGGAATTGAGGCATAGTAACAGCTGCACTTGGTGCTGGACGGAGGAGCGAAAAGATCTCAACACAGAGTGCACTAGCACCAAAAAAATCCAGAATTTTTTGCTCAAACTATCTGCTAAGATGTTGGATTTTCCCATAATATCCATCGCAATCAGAAACCACTGAGCAGAAACTGCCCACTGCCAGACAATCATGGCCTCTCAACTAAGGAGGTTAAGAATGGTCTCCCCAACGCCCGGTTAATCAGTTATCAAAACACAAACATACTGTCTGCCAAGTCAGACATTACACCCTTGGGGAGAATGGCCTGAAAAGCATGCATCGCCAGTAGGACCACATCTCCAAGATACTGATGTGCAGGTTGGCCTCACCTGCAGAGTAGGCCCCCTGGATACTCCTCTCTTCAAAATGCCCCACCACCACAGAAGAGTGGCACCTACTGTGACAGTAACCTGAGATGTGGGAAGAACAGTCTCCCGGTGGATACCAAGGGAGACTCCAACCACCAACTCATTCGCTTGGCACACCTGGACCAGAATGACTGAAAAATCCACTGGATGTGTCAAGTATGGCCAATGGACTACCAGAATCCATTTTAATGCCCTCATGTGATAACTGGAAAAGGAAACCAAACAAATGGCAGTTGTCATGAAGTGTAAGAGCCTGAAAACAAGCTATCAAAGACCATACCAGATCCAGAAGGTTCGAAATTCTGGACTCAAAGTATGGAAATCTCGGAGCCTTTCCAAATGGCAACCTATAAACTCCCAAGGACTTAACTGGATGGAGAATGGACTTTTGTTAGTTGATTGTGATCCCTAAGGAAATGCATGGTTGGAGTAAGGTATCCATGGCCCTGACTAGTGATGCTCTCATGAGGCTGGTTAGGAGCCAATCATCCTGGAAGGGTAAAACCTGAAACCCCTAACACCTGAGCCAGGGCTACTACCACTACCATACAGTTGGTGAATACCCGAGGAGGCAGTGGTGACACCTAATGGCAATACTCTGCACTGCTAATGATCGCCCCCGGACAGGACAGAATTGCAGAAATCTTCTGAATTGTCTCAATCTTTATATGATGGTAGGCATCCTTGAGATCAATCGAACACATCCAGTCGTCCTACCTCAAAAGAGGTAAAATGAACTACACCATGACCATCTGAAACTTGGTCTGCTTTACAAACTGATTCAACTTGCTCAAATCCAGTACAGGCCTGAGGTCCTTGTTCTTCTCTGGAAACAAGAAAAAGCTTGAGTAGATCCAGGACCCTCACTGGTCTGGTGGGACCTACTGGATGAGTCAACTTGGTGGGACCACTTAGATGACAACTTGGTAGCAGCTTTTGGATTTCGATGGCTGCTGCTCTTCTCTGATGGGGTGGAACACCAAGAGGTCACTTGGGAGTTATACGGGGAACTTGTAAAATTGGAACTGAATAGTCTCAGGATGAGACAACACCAGTGTCCAAGGTGACTACTTCCCACGCCTTCAGGTATACAGCCAATCAACTCCTGACTGCCTCCAGAGTAGGACAGATAGGCAACCTTTCAGGATCACTGAAATGGACTCACGGAGAACCTTCCATGGAAGCTCTGACTCTGTGGACCACCCCTGCTGAAATGGCTGAAACCATTGTGGTTGTGGATCCTCACAAGGAGCCTCTTGTTAACAAAAAAAAAAAAAAAGGAAAGATTCCACCACCCCAAAGTTCTGAGAAAAGGTCCATGGAGAGGTAGCAAAACGAACTCCCAATGACAAACAGTATCTTCCTTGTTTTGCTTACTCCTGGTCAAGGTGCCTATCAGCCCAAAAAGAAATGAGCTGTCAAATTGGGATGCCTTAAAGCAGTCTGGAAAGTCACACAATCTCATCCAAGCATGATGACACACAGCAATGCTGGTGCCAACTGATCAGGACATGCCATCCAGCTGCAATGAAAAATAGATGTATAGACACGTTAATGGATTGGAGGGTGGTCAGTTGAGTCTCCAGAGTCTTCTGAGTTTCTGAAGACTGCTGTGTCTTCATTGCTGTTCAGACTTCTAACGTACAGTTTCACTGAAATATGGTCAAATGATCCAAACAGTTTACCTCTCTTAATGTGAAGGTGGCTTAAGCATAAGCGAAGGTCCCCAAGGGTCCAACGCCCAAGAATCTCTATTCAAGGGATGGACCAAGGAATTATCCTCTAAAATACCCTTCTTGGTGGCTGCCACCACCACAACAGCATCCATGGCAGGACTCTTACTCAACGGTTTCCTATCCTTAGGGGGTGACGAATATCTTAACAGGCTTTTTGGGCATCAGTTCCACCATATCTGGCTCCTTCCACACCGCCCAAGACAAAAGATCAATAAGTTCATGGTGAGGAAGAACCACCCAGGACATGAATGGGCCGCACTCTAAGCCCCCACACTGGTAAAGGAGCACCAAAAAAATCAACTTTGCATTAGGATTTGGGGGACTCCTCCTTCCTCAAGGTCTGTGACCTCTCCTCAGGTGAGACCAGATACTTCCATCTGCACTGCCTCCTACCAGATACTTCCAACCCAAGAGGGGAAACAGAAGAGGTCAGGGGTCGTACTGGGAGGGTAGCTTGGAGATGAGCAGGGAAAGGTTGTCCCGGAATAAGCTCAGAAGTGGCCACAGGCACGGATGCAGGAAAGGGGGTGGCCTCAGTCCCATTACATCAATCCCTCTCCTGACAGGAGAGCACCAGTGCCACAATATCAAAAACAGATGCAGAAAAGGAAGACCAGACCCAGCAGACCTAGGGTCTGAAGACCCCAAGGATGCAATGAAATATGACACCATCCCATTCTGCCCCAACACTGAGACCAGAGCCCATCAAGACCATAAGCCCTGAGTGGGAGGGACAACCCCAACAATGGGTTTGTCATACCCAACCCATAGGCCTGTCTTGACCTGCTGGCCCTGAAGTCCACTGGGCTTCACAATGCAGGGGTTGTGGAGACCAAGGTAAGAATCGGAGTTGAAATTCTCCTGGCTGTCAAGCTCACACCCTCAGATCCGTAGGGCCAAAGGAGGAAACCAAGATACAAAAGCCAAAGCTTCAAAGAGAGGGCCCGTAGCCATTGGAATAAGGCCTAACACCATCTGTTCCTGTAGAAAAGACCTCATCAAATTCACCAGTTCCAAAGTCTTCAAATTCCCAACAGGCTGAGCTAACCACTGGGACGGACTTGGAGGACCACTGACCAGGCAACGGATACAGCCTATTGGTCCAAGCCGAGAAAGCTCAGATCCTAGATGCCAATGTGGAGGAAAGGGGAATACTCCCCTGAAGTAAAGGAAGAAAAGGGAGAGAAAGTCTGTCCAGTGGGAAACTCCTTAACCAGGGAAAGGGATCAATACACTAATGGAGGGGGGGGTGCTTGCTAGTGCTCGGAACCAAGGGAGACTGACTCCAAGGTAGAAGAACCAAAGGAGAATGGCTCTGAAACAATAACCCCAAAGGCAATCGGCTCTGAGGTTTTGCAACCAAGGTCACTGGGGGAGGTGAAGGTCTTGGGACACTCTGATACAGCTGGCCAGTAACAGAAGACTGGGATGACCACTTAAATGAGTTGGACTAAGAGTTCCACAAAGGCAGAAGACCCTTAAGCATGAGTCTGGTCCTCCTCTCATTGAGTCCTTGCAAATGGCACAAGGGGAGTCCAAGTGAGCAGCCCTGACACAACAGTCATGAGAATCATGGAAGGGAAGCTTATGCTTGTATGAACTTTTTAAATCCTTTACCCAGAACAGAAGCAACACCCCATTAACGCAAAAACACAGCAAATAAACACTAACCCCAAAAGGTGGGAAAGTACACCTACTCTAACAACTAGTCAAAAAAAACAACTATCACTACACTAGACACACACACTAAACTAATTGCTAGTACCAAAAAGCAGGTAGAGGAAAGTACAGTTGTGTACACTTACTATACATGTAGGTGTTCGAGTGTATTCATGGTTTCAATCACACTTGGGTTATCTGCCTGCAGGTAGCTCTCAGCTGGCCTGAATACCAGAGCCTTGGGATTTCTGCATCGGATGCTGTCGCCGCTTTCATGACGTCAGGTCATCAGGGATATAAAACATGCAGCCCAGACCATTACATCAGTTTTTCTTGCCCCCAAAAATAGGAAGCTATTACATGGTGTGGAACACACACCTCCAGTAAAAAGTTAATACCCCTGCCATAAAAAAATGGCCATAAAGAGGATAGGTAGAAAGGACAGGGAAAGCCAGGGGGCTGGAGGGAGGGAAACCAGGACTGCAACAGTGAATACACTTGAACATCTACATTTATGGTAAGTGTACACAACTGTATTATGGTTCTTCGTGCTTCACTGTTGCAATCATCACACTTGGATTGATTCCCAAAGCTGAGGAAGGATGGTGGCAGTCAAATGTTAGGGATGGCTAGCAGGCCTTGTAAGACTGCTGTAACAAATTCAGCTCTTGAATTAGAAAAAATAGATAAGTGGTAATGCTTGCTGAAGGTGTGTACAGAACTCCAGGTTGCAGCTTCCAGGATGTCCCTGGTAGGGACTCCCCTGAGAAATGCTGTAGAGGTTGAAGTAGCTCTAGTGGAATGAGTTCTGATCCCCAGAAGGGTAGGTTTTCCATGCTGCTTGTAGCAGAAATTAATGCAGTGTGCTATCCATTTGGAAATGGTTTGCTTCAAAATGGCCTTGCCCTCTGCCCCTGTAGCAAAGCTGACTAGCAGCTGGTCAGATTTTCTGAAAGGCTTAGTTCTGTCAAGGTAGAACCTGAGCTGTCTGTGCAAGTCCAAGGAGTGCAGAATCCTTCCCCCTTTATTCTGAGAATTAGGTACAAAGGTAGGCAAATGGATGGATTGGTTTAAAGCCACATTGGACACCACCTTGGGCATAAAGGATGGGTTAGTCCTGAGGGAAACCCTGTCAGCATGGAAAATAATGAAGGGCACCACCTCCATTAGTGCCTGTAACTCAGACACTCTTCTTGCTGAAGTAATAGCTAGAAGTAAGGCTGTTTTCCAAGAGAGGAATTTTAACTCTGCTGAAGCAGCAGGTTCAAAAGGGGGAAGTGTGAGCTTCTCCAGTACAAAGTTAAGGTCCTAGGCTGGGGTGGGAGCCCTCCTAGGGGGCCTTAAATTGTTAGCCCCTCTCAGAAGCTGTTTGACAGGGTGAGAAAAGAGAGGTGGCTCAGTATTATAATGAGCTGAGATAGCAAAGGAATGAATCCATGGATGAGAAAGCTAGGCCTCTGTGGAGCAGCTCTGCTAGGTAATCAAGTATTTAAAGTAAGGTGGGCACAGCTGTGTCCTTTCCTTGAGACCGACTCCAAGAACAATATATTTTCCACTTTTCAGCATAGGATTTCCTAGTACTAGGCCTTCTGGCATCAAGGATGACATTTGCTGAGTAATGCTGGTTGTGGATTCAGGGGATAAGCCAGGCTGCAGGGATTAGGGCTTGCAGCTGTGGATGCAAAGTCTGTCCCTCCTGCTGAGAAAGCAGGGAAGGTATCTGATGTAGGTGCCAGGGTGGCACTGCTGTCAGACTGCATAGGAGTGGGTACCAGTGCTGGCGTGGCCAGTCTGGTGCAATAAGGATTGTCCTTGGGCTGTCCTGTTTGATCTTGAGTAGTACTTTTGAGAGGAGGGGCACAGGAGGAAAGGCATAAATTGAGAGGTTTTCCCATGTAAAGGATAGGGCATCCAGCTTCCCGGCTTTGCTGTGAGGGTTCCTGGTGCAAAATTACTCAATTGGTGGTTTTGGGGGGAGGCAAAAATGTCCATCCCTGGTGCTCCCCACCTCTGGGCTAGAAGTTTGAATGAGTTGGGTTCCAGTTTCCACTCATGACGGTCCAGTAGATTTCTGCTTAAGTGGTCTGCCAGTGAATTTTGATTGCCTGGCAGGAATTGAGCTTCTAGGTGCAATAGGTTGCTCAAGGCCATGTTCCACATGGCCATGGCTAACCTGCAGAGTGCGTAAGAATGAGTTCCCCCCTGCTTGTTTATGTACCACATAAATGTGCTGTCTTTATCAGATGTCGTCCTGGAAGGAGAAGGTATTTGAAGGCTGTCAGAGCATTCTGTGCAACTAGTATCTCTTTTTGACTGATATGCAGGGGAATTTGTTCTGATTTCCATTTGCCTTGAATGCATTTGTGTGCCATGTGAGCCCCCCATGCATAGTCTGATGCATCTGTTGCCAGGCTTTGGGCGGCAAGGGGTTCGAGTTGAAAGGAAGTCCTTTGTTGTGATTGCATGCTTCTGCCCAGCAAAGGAACTCTGCCCTTAGACAAGGTATGATAGGAATAAGTAGTTATGTACTCACCATAACGTTCCATCAAGGTAGGTAAACTTCATTTGCCAGCAACCTATGGGTTATCTGATCCAAATCGGATCCGAGCCGGCAGTTTCCAACAGCTGAGATCCAAGCCCCAAGCTCCTCCCCCCTACCCATAATCCCCTGCCATCCATTACTGACCTCAGATCGAGTTTGCCTAAAAGCAACACCTGCAATATCATAGAAGAGGAGACCTCTATATGTTAACCTGGATACAATCAGTCATGGCACAGAAATACCATGAACATCCAAGTAGGTCAGGGGGACGGAGGGAGGGATGGTTGCTGACAAATGAAGTTTACCTACTCAGATGGAACGTTATGGTGAGTACATAACTTCCTAATCTGGAGTAGTTAACTTCATTTGTGCATCAAACTATGGGACAGAGTCCCCAGCTACCTGAATCTTGGGAGGCCCTCATGGAAGGATGTTCCGGAGCACTACGGAAACAAAGTACGGTCTCCCTCTGGAGACAAAATCCAACTTATAGTGGTTTATAAAGGTATGAGATGAAGCCCACGTGGCTGCTGAGCAAATGTCATCCAAAGATACTCTAGAACGAAAAGCAGCGGAGGTTGAAATAGAGTAGAATGGGCATGGACTCCCTGAGGTGCAGGCCGGCCAGAACTCTCATAAGCCAGAATAATACACTGGGAAATCCACCTGGACAATGTGACTTTCGAAACAAGTTTTCCCAGACTAGGTTTAGCAAAGGATACAAACAGCTGGTCTGACTCCCTGTGACCAGCTGTCCTGTGTAAATAGAATCGTAGATGTCTGTGTACATCTAAGGAATGCAACTTGTACTCACCCTTATTCTGATAATTGGGAAAGAAGACTGGTAAGTTAATAGACTGGTTGATGTTAGATTCGGACGCAATTCTGGGCAGAAAGGAGGGATTGGTCCAGAGGGATACTCTATCTTTGTGGAAAGTCAAATACGGTGGCTTGGCTCAAAGGGCTTGAAGTTCCGAAACCCTTCTTGCCGAAGTAATGGCAACAAGAAAAGCTGTTTTCCAAAATAAGAATTTGAGATCCACCGAAGCTGCAGGCTCAAAGGGAGACGTTGTTAAAGCCTGGAGTACCAACGCTAAATCCCAAGGAGGGACTACATCCTTCACCGGGGGTCTTAGTAAGAAGATGCTTTTTAAGAAGGCCTTACACAATCTGGACGAGGTCAAAGGGCCCAGATCACATCCAACATGGTAATGAGAGATAGCTGCGAATTGTACTTTGACTGTGGAGGAGCTAGCACCTTGGTAAAATAACCCCGGCAGAAAGTCTAACATTGCTGGCAACGGAGCTGTGAAGGGGTCTAAGTTCTTGAGCTCTGTCCAAATAGAAAAAAGTTTCCATTTGCTATTATAAACCCTTCTAGTAGACGGCTTGTGAGCAGCTACTAGGATGGCTTTGACCGGGGAAGAGATACCGGGAGTCCTAGCTAACAGTGGAACTGGATCAACCAAGCCGTGAGCTTGAGGTTGTTCAGGTTTGGGGCCAGCAGGCCCAATGGGTGAAAAATCAGATCCGGAATGGGATCTAGAATCCAGGGAGGATTCACCAGATGAGACCATAGCTATGGGAACCACGCCTGACGAGGCCAGAATGGAGCTATGAGGATTATTCTGCTCCCCAACCGTCTGGCTTTCTGCAGAAACTTCATCATCAGGGGAAGTGGAGGGTAAGCATAAAGTAGACCGGGTGGCCAAACATGCACCAGAGCGTCTCTTGGAGATTCCCCGGGTGGGGGAATTAGAGTAGTACTTTTGAGAGGAGTCATTGCACTTTGTGTTTGAGGGAGAAGCGAAAAGATCGCAACGAGGTTGACCCCATTTGGAGAAAATCTGCTTCGTTACTTTGAGATTCAGAGACCATTCGTACGGCGAGAGGATGGTGCGACTCAATCTGTCCGCTAGGATGTTGGACCGTCCCGGAATGTTCATCGCTACGAGAAAACGGTTGGTGGAAATTGCCCATTCCCACACTCTCATGGCCTCTCGACAAAGTGGATAGGACCTGGTTCCCCCTTGTTTAATGATATACCAGACGACCAACATGTTGTCCGTCTGGATGGCAATTGTCCCGACGGGAAGAAGGCTCTGTACTGCTTGCAACGCTAATGGCACGGCCCTCATCTCTAGGACATTGATATGCAGTGAGGTCTCCACATGGTTCCACGTGCCTTGGACGGTCCTGCCCAAACAATGCCCCCCCCCCCGAGGCGAGAGGCGTCCGTGGTCACCGTGGTTAAGGGAAGGGACATAGAAAAGGGGCACCCCTCCCGGAGGTCTGGAGATTGGAGCCACCACAAGAGGGCTCTCTTGCAAACCCTGCTGAGAGGAACATGATGGCTCAGGGGGTAATGAAGGAAGGACCATTGGACTTGGAGGGTCCATTGCAGGATTCTCATATTTAGGCGCGTCGTGGGCAAAAGGTTGATGGTTGCTGCCATCGAGCCTAAGGCCCTCTGGATCAATTCCGCCGGAGGGGCTGGGCAATGAAGAATGGCCTGCACATGAAGTTTTAAACATTGCAGCGGGTCCGGAGTCAACAAGGCTATAAGCTGATTTGTGTTCAACCTGGCTCCGATGAAATCTATGACCTGAGTTGGAAGAAGGGAAGATTTTCCCACATTGATCGTGATCCCCAGCCGGGGAACTAGGTGAAGAAAATAATTCCTGGTCGTGCAGAGTACATGCCTTGTGGGGGCGGTCAGGAGCCAGTCGTCCAGGTATGGAAAGACCTGAATTCCCTGGAGTCTCAGGTGGGCAGCTACCACAGTTAACACCTTGAACACCCAGGAAGCTGTGGTGAGACCAAAGGGGAGGACCCTGAATTGGTAAAGGCTGGCTCCTAGCCTGAAGCAGAGAAACCTCCTGGACTGTCTGTCCATCAAGATGTTGTAGTACGCGTCCTTTGAGGTCTATGGAGCACATCCAGTCGTTCTCCTGCAAGAGGGGGAGAATGGATTGAAGGGTGACCATCCGGAACTTTTCTTTGGTTACCGCCAGGTTCAAGAGAGAAAGGTCGAGGATTGGTCTTAAGTCCCCCATCTTTTTTGGCACCAAGAACCACCTGGAGTAAAAACCTGATCCATACTGGTCTGGGCGGGACGTGCTGGATGGCTCCCTTTTCTAGCAGCCGCTGAATTTCCACGGCTGCGGCCTCCCCCTGATCAGGTGGGACATCGGGGAGGGATCTGGATCTGAGAGGGGAATGGAGAAACGGAATCTTGTAGCCTCTGGATATAATCCGAAGCACCCTGCGGTCTGTTGTGATGGACTCCCAAGCTGCTAGGTGCTTCGAGAAACGCCCCCCGACTGCCTCCAGAGTGGAGCAGTCGGGTAACCCCTCAGGGTTGCTGTGTCGGCCGATCAGAGAAAGGTTCTCTGGACGCAAAGTTTTTCAGGCCCCCTCTGCCTCTAGGGCGGCGTCCACCCTGTCCTCCTCTGCCCCTGAAGGACGGGGGGTCCTGAGCGAAACGGGACTGCTGAGACTTCCAGAACCACATCTTCTTCTGTCCCTTTTGGTTCTTGGAGAAGGACCTCTGGGGAGCAGAGTAGCGGACTCAGACTTCCCATCTTTCTTGCTCTGGACCAAGGTGTCGCATACGGTCTTGCCAAAAAGGGCAGAACCATCAAACGGGGCGTTAGCTAATGACGCCTTAAAGGGTTCTGCGAAATCACAATGGCGGAGCCACGCCTGTCGCCTTTGGATGACGTCCGCTCCGCTAGCTCTAGTGGCTCCCTCTGTAGCATGGGATAGTAGCCGCATAGAGGTATTGGAAATAGACCTGAGAGTGACCATTCGGGTAGAGTAAACTTGTTTGTCCTCTGCCGACATGGACTCTGGGCGACCCAGCGTACTCTTTGATAAGGTCCGGCTGGAGTCGTATTACGTGTGCCATAAAGTTCAGCGACCTTACCGAGAAGGTGGCTGAAGCAAACATCTGCTTCCCCAAGCAGTCCATCGCCCGAGACTCCTTCTCAGGAGGATGGACAGAGGGACTCTCCTGGGCTAATTCCCTTTTAGTGGCAGCCGCCACCAACATGGCATCTACGGGGGACCCCTTACTCCAATGTGACCTGTCCGAGGGGGGGGCTAAGAATTCTGTCAGGCCTCTTGGGAACGGATTCCACAGTGTCCGGCTCCTTCAATGCCCTGGTAGTGATCAGGTCTACCAGGGGGTCAGGCTGGAGGGGACACCCAAAAGGTAGATGGGCCTGCTTCAAACACCTCCAGAAACACTGACTCGTCCAAGGTAGGCTTTGGGGCAGACCACCCCCCTCTAATCCTGAGCATCTCCATGATGTCTCCAAATGAGACGTCTTCGGGGGGGTGATCTTGGGGAGCCTTCCCTTCCTCCAAGTCAGTGTCCTCTGTCAAGGACTCAAGTGCCTCCTTTTGCACTTGCGTTTGTGAGGGACTTCCTCGGGGGGGGGGCTGTCCGAGGAGGCCTCACCAACCACATCCTGTTCCAATAAAGGAACGATCTGGGACGTCAGAGCAGGCTATCCCTGGGGCCGGGTGATGGAAGTCGGGCCCATCTGAAAGGGAGTGCAGGGTGGGGCCGTAGCTAGGGCCGGGGGCCTGGAATCCCTCGACAGAACCCTCTCCACCACGTCAAAGGCCGAAGGAGAGCTGCTCTCCCTAGGATCAGAGAGCAGACCCTCCCTCGGAGCCGGCGCCGAGGTGATCGGAGCCGAGGGCCCAGTATGCTCCAACCTGGACGGAGCAGAAGGCATACTAACAGTCTCAGATACAAAGCTCAGCTCTCGGCTCCGAGAGCTTGGATCCGCAGAAAAGGGACCCGACAGACTCGAGGGTGCCATCGGCGCCAGAGCACTCTACTATCGGTGCAGACAGTCCCCCGGCTCCAACGCTAGTCGGCTCCGAAGACCCTGAACCTGGGAAGCGGGTCGGGGATGGATCAATCGGGACAAAACATGGGGTCGAGCTCCCCCCCAGAAGGGGGGTGGGGCAGAAGCACTCCCATCTGCAGTTGGGCATGGAGGAACCTTCGCATCATCTGGTCCAAGTCTGCATCAGTTAAACTTCTAGGGGAGGCCACCGAGGCGGGAAGGGAGTGCCGCCTCGATGACCTCTAAGGAGACCGGGCCTCCTCCGGCCCCGGCAAGAAGCAGGGTGAACGGGGCCGAGAAGGAGAAGACTCGGAGGTCTTGGGGGGAGAAGCACGCTTGGCTGGCGGGGCCGATGCAGAGGCTTCGGCCCGCAGCTTGTGATGCTTTCTCCTTGCGCTTCTCACGTCTAGCTTCCCTATCCTCTTGGCCCAAGGAGGGAGGTTGAGTCCCGGGCCAAGGGAAGTAGCCGAAGGTGCGGCAGGAGCCACGGGGGGACCCGGAGGACTGAGCCGAATCCGGGGGTAGAAGTCCCGCCAGAATTAGCTTCGACCTCCGATCCTTGAGAGCCCTGGGGTTGAACACTGCACAAATAGCGCAGCCGGATGACAGGTGTTCAACCCCAGGGCATAAAATGCACAGAATGTGGCCATCCGCTGGGGAGAGCTTATGGCCACACTCAGTACATTTAGAAAAAAATGTTTTGGGGGCCTCTGCCATAGTAAACTAAAAACACACTCACTAGGCCCCAAAAACCACACACACCCTATCGCTCATGAAACCGGGGGGGGGGGGGGTAATACAAAAGGGGTACACTAACAAAAAGTTTAACAAACTATCCTAAAACAAAAACACACTCAAACTTTAGCTATCCAAAAAAAAAGAGAGGATTTTCTCAGAATATGCTCAAAAGGCCCTGGAAGCTCGAGATCAAGCGGCTGGTGTAACCGCGGCAAACTAGATATGAGGTCAGTAAGGGATGGCAGGGGATCATGGGTAGGGGGAGGAGCTTGGGGCTCGGATCTCAGTTGTTGGAAACTACCGGCTTGGATCCGATATGGATCAGATAACCCACAGGTTGATGCAGAAATGAAGTTAACTACTTCAGATTCACTGTTTCCAGGTCCTGAGAATGTTGACACCAGAGACTATTTAAGTACCACTGAAGTTTCCTCATATGCAGTCTTGCACATGGAATTAACAAAATACATGAGGCCATGAATCCTAGGGCTTGCAGTATTTTCCTTGCCGATAGCTGGGTTTTGGAGGCCATTAGTTTGAAATAGTTTGTCAAATGGACCTGCTTTTCTGTAGTGAGGAATGCCATCTGGGAAGTTGTGTTCAACCTTGCTCCCAGGAATACAATTTGCTGGCTGGGCATCAGTTGGGATTTCTTTTCGTTGATGGTGTATCCCAGTGAAGTTATAAGTCTTTTTACAAATGCCAGGTGCTGAAGTAGCAATTCCTGACTGTCCGCCTGCATCAGGCAATCGTCAAAGTATGGGTAAATTTATTTTATTTTACATTTGATGACTGGGCTAGTCCAACTGGATATACGTCCATTTTCAGTAGAGGCCCGGGGAGAAAAGCTACACAAATCAGTATTATTTACAGTAAATGACAATTATAAATGCAGGCATATAACATATATTTGCCATTCCTTGTGATTCTGCTCACAGAATATTAGTATATATCAGCTATGGTTAGTCATACAAAGACATTTCTAAACACTTTTAAACTGTTAAATCACACTCTCTTTATTGTTAATAGAAAAATAACTAGCTTATACGGGTATGGTGATTAGTAAAGAACAGTTGTATACACTTACCATAAATGCAAATGTTAGTGTGCATTCACTGTTGCAGTCATCACATTTGGGTTATCTGCTTGCTGTAGCCCTCAGTCGGCCTGATTATCAAAGTCTTGGGTCCTGTCTCGGTTGCTGTCTCATCTTCCATGATGTCAGGGGTATAAAGCATGCAGCCGATGCCATTACATCAGTTTTTCTTGCCCCAGATGTCTGGTGCCCACGTAATGGGAAGCAATTATATACAAGGTTACACCTCCAACAAAAAAACAAATACACCAAAAAGCTTTAAGCTTAGTAAACAATAATAGAGGTGTAGTCAATAGAAGTCAGGGGGCTGGAGGGAGGGTAACCAGGACTGCAACAGTGAATACACTCGAACATCTAAATTTATGGCAAGTGCACACAACTGTACTATGTTCTTCGTGTTTCACTGCTGCAGTCATCACATTTGGGTAGATTCCCAAAGCTAAGGATGGCAGGAGGTAATTAGATAGCATTAGGACCAGCTATAAGGCTCTGCAAGACTGCAGTGGCAAATCCAGCTCTGGATTTAGAAAAAATAGGCAAGTGGTAATGCTTGGTGAAGGTATGTACAGAACTCCAGGTAGCAGCTTCTAAGATGTCCCTGGTAGGGACACCTCTGAGGAAGGCTGTAGAGGTAGATGCAGCCCTGGTTGAATGTGGTCTAATCCCCTCTGGGGTAGGTTTTCCATGATGCTTATAGCAGATATGAATGAAAAGGCCTATCCACTTAGAAATGGTTCGCTTTGAAATGGCCTTCCCCTCTGCCCCTGCAGCAAATGCAACCAGCAGCTGTTCGGATTTTCTGAGAGGCTTAGTCCTGTCCAAGTAAAATCTAATTTGCCTGTGCACGTCCAAGGAGTGCAGTATTCGCTCCCCTTTGTTCTGTGGATTAGAAAAGAAGGTTGTCAAATGAATGTACTGATTAAGGGCCACACTGGATGCCACCTTTGGCATGGAGGAGGGATTGGTCCTAAAGGACACCCTGTCAGCATAGATGATGATGAAAGGCTCCACTGCCATGAGTGCCTGTAATTCAGACATCCTTCTTGCTGAAGTGATGGCTAGAAGGAAGGCTGTTTTCCAAGAAAGGAATTTCAACTTTGCATTTGTAGCTGGCTCAAAGGGAGGTAGAGTGAGCTTTTCCAAAACAAAGTTAAGGTCCCAGGCTGGAGTAGGGGCTCTCCTGGGTGGTCTTAAGTTTTTGGCCCCTCTGAGGAATTTTTCCAGCAGTGGATGAGAGAAGAGGAGTGGTTCTGTATTGTAATGAGCTGAAATGGCTGAGGCATGAATTTTGACGGAGGAAAAGGAAAAGTCCTTGTGAAGCATCCTAGTTAAGTATTGAAGAATATGGGGTAAATTGGGTGCTAATGTGCCCATCCCCCAAGTTTGGCTCCAGAAATAGAATCTTTTCCATTTTTCAGCAAAGGATTTTCTAGTACTAGGCCTCCTTGCCTCCAGAATGACATCCATCACTTGCTTATTGAGGGATGGTAACAGAGAGATCAGGTAATTAGCCAGGCTGTCAGGTTCAGGGTTTGAAGTTGTGGGTGCATAATCTGGCCCTCCTGCTGGGACAGCTGGGCAGGAGTCTGAGGCAGGTGCCATGGTGCCAGCAGTGACATACTGCGCAAGAGGGGGGTACCACTGTTGGTATGGCCAGTCTGGTGCAACCAGTATTGTCCTTGGTTTGTCCTGTTTGATCTTTAATAGTACCTTGGAGAAAAGAGGCAGAGGGAGAGGAGAAGCAGAGGGGGAAAGACATAAACTGATAGGTTTTTCCAGGTGAAGGACAGGGCATCCACTTTCCAAGCTTGTTTGTGGGAAGTCCTTGTGCAGAATTTGTCCAATTGGTAGTTCTGGGGGAGGCAAACAGGTCCATCTCTGGGCTCCCCCATTTGTTTCTCAACATGTTGAATATCTTCGGTTCCAGTTTCCACTCGTGTGGGTCCATGAGATTTCTGCTGAAGTTATCTGCCAGTGTACTGCTTTCCTGGCAGGAATTTAGCCTGTAGGTGCACTTGGTAGCTCAAGGCTGTGTTCCACAGAGCCATAGCCAGTCTGCAGAGAGGGGTATGAGTGGGTTCGCCCCTGCTTGTTTATGTACCACATAACAGTGGTGTTGTCCTGTCTTTTCCAGTAATTGTCCTGAAACAATGTGGTCCTAGAAGGCTGTCAGAGCATTCTGTACAGCTAACATTTCTTTTTGACTGATATGAAAGTGCATTTGATTTGGGTTCCATTTGCCTTGAATGCACTGTCTTGCCAAGTGAGCCACCCATGCAAAGTCTGATGCGTCTGTTGTTAGGGTTTAGGCGGCAGGGGGTAGAGTGAATGGCAGTCCTTTGTTTTGGAGGCAGGCCTCTGCCCACCAAACGAACTCTATCTGCAGACAAGGTATGATAGGAATCATTGATTCTAGATCCTGAGAATGTTGACACCATAGGCTTTTTAGATACCATTGTAGTTTCCTCATATGCAGTCTTGCATATGGAATTAGTAGAATGCAAGAGGCCATGAACCCCAGGGCTTGCAGTATTTTCCTTGCAGACAGCTGGGTCTTTGTGGCCAATAGTATAAAGTAGACTGTCAATTGAATTTGTTTCTCTGGCGTGAGGTAGGCCATCTGGTAAGTTGTATTCAAGCTTGCTCCCAGGAATACAATTTGTTGGCAGGGTACAATATGTGATTTCTTATCATTTATGGTGTACCCTAGAGACGTTCGCAATTTATTTACAAATGCCAGGTGATTCAATAGAAATGTCCTGGCTTTCTGCCTGAATTAGACAAACTTCCAGGTATGGGTATATCTGAATATTTCTTTGCCTGCAAAATGCAATGACTGGAGCTAGGCACTTTGTGAATACCCTGGGCATAGTACATAAGCCAAAGGGCAGTGTAGAGAATTGATAATGCATGTAACCTGCCCTGAAGCGTAGGTATCTACTGCAAGATTCCCTTATTGGGATGTACAGGTAGGCTTCCTTTAAATCCAGTGTTGCCAACGAGGCATCTTTGCCTAGCATGGGAAGCAGCTGATGAAGCGTTAGCATCTTGAATTTTGGGATTACCAAAAATGTGTTTAGGGTAGACAGGTCCAGGATAGGATGCCAGGAATTGTCTTTTCTGGGTACCAGGAAAAGTCCTGAGTAGAAACCTTGCCCCATTGTTCTTTTGGGACAAGTTGAATAGCTCTGACGCCTAAAAGAGAAATAACTTGCTTTTGAGCCTCTGCCCACTGATTTGGGGGTAGATCTGGCCAACCGTGTGGGGTTGGGTAAGGAATGGAAGTGGAATCTGTATCCTTGGGAATCTATATTTAAAACCCAATAACATAAAAATAAAGGAAGCAACAGGCCATGACTACATATAAATTAAAACAATTTAATCCACAACAGACAACAAAAGGTGAGCCCTTTCGTGGACCAAGCCACTCCCATCAGACAATGAAATGAAACAAAAAATTCCTTTATATATCTTCCCATACTCATTGATTAAAACCCCACCTTCATTTAAAGTCACACGTCATTTTATATTCAAATACACCATATAGAACAACTTATTTAAAAATTAAGTAACAAAACCATGTATAAACCATAATGCAACATTATACATTAAAATATTATACATTAAAATGTCACCAACAGGTCTCTCCCTAAGAGGATGGGCTTATCATTCATTTTGTCATTGAGGCCCTTCCCCATACTGGCCCCGAGTTTTACAATCCATTCAAGTTCTTTCGTCTCAACTTTTAATTTCATATCTCCCCTCCTGAGGTTGTCCACAACTCTATTAATCACCATTAAGATAAACATGTGTGTATCCCCATGGGTTCCTACATGCCTGGCTAAGGCATTTGTCTCTGCCTTCCTCCCTATATCATATAGGTGGTCCCGTAACCTCCTGGTTGTCATCCCTACATAGAATGATGCACAGACCACACAATGAGCCAAATACAGGCAGGAAAAGACCAATTCTTAGAGGGCCAATGCCTACTAAATCTGGGAGGCTGTACTTGAGGAAATCTTTAAGTTTACATAGATTTAGCTTTTTCCTCC